>NC_050529.1:11803087-11825836 GCF_002922805.2 Oryzias melastigma | reverse complement strand
AAAAAAAAAAAAAAAAAAAACAGCTGAGGAAAGATGAGCGGCTATTAGGTAATTGAATCGCGCGGATTGGTGACAACACTAAGGATGACACATTCACAACAAATGCACGGCCCCTAAGTGAACATGAACTTTTTTTATTGCAACAAACCGCATCAAAGACAAGTTGAATAGTTTTTATCACCATGTAATTAAAAAATGCCACTAAAACAGATCTGGCATATAGTTAACATTGCTACCAAGAACAAAATGTCAATAATGAGTCTGTCTGCACCAGCACAACCTAAGATCTGTTGCCGTCCTTTAAGATTGCACAACTTCTATGACCACCGATAACTGCTGGAAAAATCTAAAGAAAACAGTAACAAAGCGTCACTAACTTGATGTAGTTGTGAGTTTTATGTCACTTTGGCTGATGAAGTACAAGAAAAAACTGACAGTAGCATCTAAATGTATTGATTATTTTTCTGCACTTTATGCCATCATTTTTAGCGAAGGTATTGCTAATAATTTCCAGAATCGATTCAATACACCAGAAACTGGATCGATTCAATTCTGATATTTTTTTATTCTTTTGATCCACTCAATTCAATTTGATTGAATTCAGTTTTGCGTTTACACAGTTTAAACACATTTGCTTAGAAATCCATTAATAATATATATATATATATATATAGAACATACTCATATCAATCTGATAGAATCTACATACTATAAAATGTATTAGTGAAATTATAATGAGATACCACACAGTTTTACATGGATTCTCAAACGGAGAAGCTCCAACAATTGTTCTGCCTCTCCTTTCAATTTGGCCACTAGGTGGTGATCCCGCGGTAGCATTACACTTTATTCCAGAAGAAAAAGAAGAGCAAAAAAGTATTAAAAGTATATTAAAATGTTCATTTAGTCACCTATGTTTTGATCAACCGAGCGTTTTGCCATCATATGGCAAATCCCATTATACGTTAGCATTAACCAAGCTGACTTTAGCATTATCCGTTAGATTGATCTCTACTTTTATGGATTGATTATTGATCTATTAAGTTTAGATCAATTAATTTATTTTATCAACCCAGCCCTAATCATTTTGCAATGAAAGTATTTTTTTTCCTGATTCAGGGAATTTTAGTATCTCATAAAAAATTGTTTAACTCAAAGACTATTGGTGCTTTACCTCCGCTGTTTATATTTTTTCGACTACTGTACCTCTTCGATCATTTTTATGCAATTAACGTAATTCTGAAGCAGAGAATAGTAGCTCTGCATTAATATGTAACACTTAGTGAAACGCTTACGCAATCAATGTAAAATCAGCTGATTGTGGAGCAAAGCCGATTTGCAAATTCGCTTTTCTCCACGTCAGAATCAGCTGATTTGCACATAAATGTTAAAAGATTTACGACACAGAACGTGTTTTATTTAGGTGTTGTCTGTGACATTTTAAAGTGTTAACTGCTTTCCTCAAAAGCCTTACAGCAGGAATACTGTATTACCTTCTTGTACAAGTGACGTTAAAACCACAAAAACAGAAAACTTTACTTTTTTTTTTTTTTTTTCG
Source organism: Oryzias melastigma (assembly GCF_002922805.2). Taxonomy (NCBI): domain Eukaryota; kingdom Metazoa; phylum Chordata; class Actinopteri; order Beloniformes; family Adrianichthyidae; genus Oryzias; species Oryzias melastigma. Next base: position 11,824,278 of record NC_050529.1, on the reverse strand, counting down.
GGAGGCACTGCTGCTCCAAACCGAACATTTAGGAGCACAAAATTTAAGAGCACAGCTTAAATCATCAGGTGGCCTGTTTCCTGACTCTGCTGTTTGAACACAGTGGCTTTATGTTGGCCCTTTTTGTGTGTGTCCCGGGATCTGGATACTGGAATGTGTGGGGACGTTGTTTTGTAAAACCAATCGGATCTTTATATATAGCAGGAGTGAGGCATGATCAAAATTTTGAACCGTAAAAGGGAAATAGGATGTAAACATGATGCTTTTCGCCAAAACAATTTGTCTTCACCTTTAACGGCAGACGGGTCAAAGGGCAGCTGGTAGTAAACACAAGATGAGGCGAATTGGTCACTTTGCTTTTCCCCGTGAATTAGCAGTCCATTAGCACCTCGTTAAAGAGCCACATCTCTGCTTTACAACGGCTCGGCCCTGCTTTTGTACAAACAGTGATTCACTGCTGAGGCGGATTCATGGAAACGTGGCTCCAGGGTTGCCTGCTCCAGCGCACATATTTAACTTTGATATCAGTCCATAAAAGGGACCAAAACCATTTCTGGTTGACTTTCTGAAAAGATAAATTAGTCAAAGATGAAGTGGGGCCATTCTCTCGCCTTGATTAAAAGCGGGCCCAAGTGGCCAAGCAGCAGTCTGCGAGTTGGGCTTGGTGCACTCAGGGCCTTATCTGAGCCTCTTTTGTAAACAAGAGGATGAGGAGGAGAAAAAAATAAATAAATAAAAATCCCCATCCAACAAAATAAAGGGAGCATGAAAGCGACTATGGAAGGAAATCAGGCGGAGTATTAGACGCCACTTGGGGTTGTCAACGTGATGGCTTAGATCCCGCTGTAGAGAACATCTCCATGGATGTAAAGCGGGCAAACAAATTAAGAGGGATGAGCTCCCACTTGGTGGATTAGTTTTAGATTCATGGCGATGACTTGGAGCCAAAAGAGAGCACAAGACTGTGAAAGCTGTCCACAGCAACTCTGCGGTTAAAACAACCGAAAACGTCTGTAGGGTTATAAAAAGTAGAGGAAATAGAGGTGAGTCAGGTGCACAACAATGCGGCTGAACTTGATAGATTTCTTCTAATGTACAAAGCTCTTTTAAGAATCTGTTCTGCAAACTCAACCACATGATCGGATGTGCAGCCTCATAATTGGCAATGCACCAACAACTCAACTTGTACTGTGCAGTTGATGAAGCTAGAACCACAGATCGATACGGCAGACCCCAAAAAACTTGAGACAGATGAGGGTATTTTTAGGCGATGTGCCTGTGACACATTTTCCTGGGAAGGACCTCAAGAGCGATAGCATGCTCTGTTTGCTGAGAAGAGAGGCAGGAATACTTGGAGACACAAGAGACCCGGGCTAATTAATGCCTAGAAGTCCTCCGAGTGCGGCCCTGGGTATAATCCCACAACCTACTTTTAACAGAATGCCCTCCTTTTTTTTTTTTTATTGCACTGATAATTAATCACATTTCAGATCCCTAACCAAAAACAAATTAACTCTCAGACCACCTTCTCTCTGTATGTTAAAGATCCGTCAATGAAGAGTTTGAAGCGATCTTACTGAACCACCTGCACGCCGTCACTTCAGTGTGAAAAGGACTTCTAAAGGCGGCTTGCCGACGTTATTAAGCGCAAGAAGAAAGTGCGATGGATTTGGTTTCAGTTTAACCGTTGCCACTTAAAGCCGAGCTCCGAGAATTCTCGCTCAGCGTGCGGAACTGGCACTTGAGACATGAAAGGGCAGCTGCGACGCTCGGTTTACATTATATCTTTGTGGTTTCCACATTGTGGCCGAGGGATAAGCATCGGGAGAGGTTTATCTCTGTCACAGTGCTCTATGGAATATGTAAACACTGTGCGTAATCAGTGCTGCAGTGAAACAAAGTGTAAGTGGTAGGGAGTGTGGGGGGGCGGTGTGGGAAAGTAAAGCAGTTCTGGAAAAAGCCCCTGTCTTAGTCATTATACTTAAAGAAAAGATTGCAGGAAAAGCCACAGTGTGTCTATAACCCTATTAGCTGATCCAAAGGTTAGAAGAAGGAATGATATTAAAAATATAAATCCCTACATCTAAAGAACTGTTTGTAGCTAACTTTGGGTCCGTTTAGGGTCTAATCTGATCCAGTCTTTGTCTCCGTTACCCTGTGAGGCGTCGCGGCTCCTCTCCGTCAAGGACGGACACTTGTCTTAGACGGAGAGCCTCTTTTCCCACCCAGAGCCTGAGTTTCCATACGGCGTCTGATCAAAAGTGATTAAGCATCGCAGAGCACAAACAATGCTGGCCCTTAAATCTCTGTGAACCCTCTTTTTTTGTTGTTTTTTTTTTTTACGGGGAAGAATGAAAGAGCACTCTGTCTGCAGCAACAGATGACAGATGCACGCTTGGAGATAAGTCTACTCCATGGGTCCTTATCCTTGGAACACCCACCGCCTGAGCAAATAAAGAAATAAATAAATACATTGTGAACCAAACGAGGGAGCTAAAGCCCACATTAGACACATTAGTGGATGCAAATACTTCCCTTTACAGCCAAGAATTTCAAGTGAATATCAAGCTTGTGCTGACTAGTTAGACTAGATGAATTGGTGAATTACCACAAGTACAATGACAACAGTTACTAGTAAAACAAGTAGGATATATTTCATAATACAGGGGTCCCTCGCTATTTCCTCTTTCACCTTTCACAATTTTCTGTGCTTTTTTTAGTGCACTGTGTTCTGCATCCTGATTGGCTGTTGACCTTGTCAATCAATCTCCTGTACAGAATGTGTTAGGCTGACAAGTGTACATAAATCATCAGTAGCGATAAGATGTTTGGTTATATTCTACAACACTGGACTTATTTTTCTATGAAATAGTCTGAACTTTTCTTAATTTGGAAAGTAAAGTGTAGAAATGTTAACCATTTCACAGGGTAAATGTCACCTGCAACACCTAAATACAGGGTTCCTACTACAAGTATTTTTAAGTTAAATTTAAGACATTTATGGCCATGAATGTAAAATAATTACTGCGGGAACGCTGTAAATAACAATTGCTCTTTGACAAAAGGTTGAAGAGTTACAATAGTCAAAAGAATGCAAACACTAGAGCTAAAGCTCTGGTATAAGAGGGTCAATATCTGTCTGAGAAAAGCATATAAAATGCGTAGTGATGGGACTTCAAACATCTATAATCCTACTTTATGTATTTCACCCTTGGCTGGTTATTTTTAGAACCCAACTCCTGCGATAAATGAGGAAACTGTAATCATTTAAAAAAAAAAAAAAGTTAAATATACTCCACACAAAAAGCATCTATATACAATGCACCATGAGGTCAAACAAAAGCCTGAAGTAATGCAAAGGATGCATGTGGTTCCTGCAGGACAAATGGGGCCAGCGAGGTTGAAGGGAAGCTGGACACAGAGACCGGCTGACAAATGCCAAGAGGATACTGTTCTTACTTTTCAAGATGCCACGAGCAAGAGTAGGGTTGCAGAAAACAATGACTGGGGCTGCTGGATGCATGTTTCATCATTAATTTAATATGGATCCAGGGAGCCCGTCGCCTGAACACGTTTTGCTGTTGGACTTTGCAGGGATGTGCACTCGCATGAGGGACAGCACAAAAAAAGCTGTATATGCAGATACATTAGCAAAGTGTAGGAGTGTCATCGCAGGAAGGTCATGACAGGCAACATGACAACAACACATCATCTGTCTGCAGCCGATAAGTCAGCGTGAACGCTACCATCTGACGGGGCTTTTCCTGGCTCTGCCCCTGAACCGTCAGCCAAAACCGGCTACTTGTGCTGCTGTTATTGGCTCCTGCTTTCAATTTCGCAGGAGCAGGCCGAGTAATGGCTTCAGCGTTTTGTGGTCTGCAGACACATGTGGTCCATGTAACTAACCGACTCTGTCCCCCCCCCATTGATCGCTGTGGGACGTGCAGGGAGATGTGGGCAGAGGGAAGCAGACACAACCCGAGGGGCTGGTCACAGCGACGGGCGGACGTGCACGGGGCTTGTTATGACTGCCAGGAGAGTTGGGCTCTGTCAGGCTGCCGAAACCATGCAACAAACTCCTCCTCCTTTAAATTAAAACTTACTGTTCAACATGAATCTGTTCAGTCTCTGGAAAAGTTTCAGCATGCTTCTTCTCAACCCAACGCACTCATACCTCCCACAGAAAACAAACTGTTTAACCCAGAGCTTCAGCTCCAGCGTTTTTGACTTAACATAACTCTTCAACCGTTTATGCAATTAACACAATTCCAACAAATTCTGAAAGTTGAGAAAAGCAGCTTTAATTGTCGTTCACTTGTATCCTTTCACTTTTAAGACTTTGTCAACAAATTTCAGTTTGATTACATTTAAATAATGGCAAAAAAAATGTATTGAGTTTGTAATTCATATAAGAACCTGGTTGTCAAACTTTTTCACCCCTCAAATGGCAATTTAATTTATTGAAAATAAAAGGAATGTATTAATAATATTTGAATGAATGATTTTTGATGAAGTGACTTTAAAAAAGTCAGATTTTGCACCTGACAGTGAAAACCTCTCATAAGATGATTTCTTATGATCAGTTATTGGACTTAAGAAGTGCCACTTCTTTTGCTTGGCCCTCGCTGCATGACCCAGATTAAAGGTTACTGGCTGAAGTCACACGGGCAGCCCCTCGCTCACCCTTGTTGGTTCTCCTTATCTGGCTTTGTCTGTACAAATCTTGGACACAAAGCACCCATTTTGTGCTCCTCTCGGGAGATCCCGTTACAGTAAAGCAGACACGATGCGCTCCAGCACCAGCGCCTCTGGGAGCACCGCGCTCGGTTGGTGAGAACCGCCGTGTCCTCCGCTTGGAGCATATGGTACACGTGAACTCCTTTTGGGTCCTGTAGCGTGCTTTTGTGGCGCGATGGAGTAAAACGATCGCTGAAGGGGGCTCAGATGATGTCACTCTGTAGGAATTCCACATTACTAACCAAAAAAAATAAAAACATACAAGTGGACCCAGCATGTCAGAGCTCCTTATCGTCTCAGCAATAACAATTACATCACTGTTAGGATCGTTTTACCTGTTGATTTATTTAAAAATCCCTTTTTTATCAAATGGGAATCAATTTAGACAATTGAAAAAATGATTTTTGGAGCTAAAACACAACAACAACAAAAAACGAGTCACGGTGTGTAGACAGGGACGTCCAGGAGACTCCAGTGACCTTAATCCTCTAAAGCTGTAAAAGGACAAAGTATGACTAAATGTGCGAGGTTAGAGGGGCACGGAAAAGGAGGGAAACGAGAGTGTAAGGGAGAAAAGAGCGCTCTTAGCTGACCTCATTCTGACAAGCGGCCCGGGAAGAGCCTTTTTCTTGGAACCATTTTGCAACGGCGCTGTTGTTTATACAGGTGGTGGGTGAGCTGAGCAAGATATGCAGGGAGCGTGCATTTTGCAACACTTCATTATGAATACTAAACACAAGCAGCATGTCAAATCACACACGCACACGTCTAAAGAGCGGCTCTGAGCTTCGTGTTTTGTTTGACGTTTACAGGAATGACTTTTTTTTTTTTTATGTTGGCAAGAGACGATGTTAAAAGTCACGTTTCTGCCGTGCACTCATTTCCTCTGGTGTCATCCAGTGTGTGCTCGCCTCCAGGAACGGACAGATCTGGTTGGCTTGTGTGTTCGGCTGTGGGGCGGATTCCTGCAACAACATCCACTTGGCCAGAGTTCAGCCTCGTGGAAGGCTACAATAGCCCAAAGGTGGCTTCTCAGACTATTGTTTATACAACGGCACACTACTGCCAGGTTAAAGGGGAAACAGCAAGACAGTGAAGAAACAGAGAAGGGTCCTACCTGCTCCTCTATAGTCAAACAGTTCACTTTAACCGAAACTATCCGTTTTTTTTTTTTTTTTTGCTTTAACTTCCAACAAAAGATTTGTTTTTACCCACTTTTACAGAGAAATTCAGCCCCACTCCAATCCCCTTTTAATCTATTTTAAAAGCGTTCCCAGTGGTCTTTTAGTTAAAATATTTAAAAATGTGTTGTTTTCTAGGACATGGTTTCTACAGAAATTAATTAGAAATTTCTCCTCTTTGCTGAGCTATCCCGCCCCTCTTCCCCTCTCCTTTGCTGAGAGTTCTCAGCTGTCCCTCTAGCTTAAAGCCCTCACAGCCCAAACATAGCACAGCAGTGCAACAAAGCTTTCAGTTAGGGAGCTTGTGGCCCGCCCGGTCTATTTTTTACACGACAAATACGCTTTTTTAAGCTGCAGTTTTTTTGTCTGCTCCTGATTCACAATGATTCCAATAAAGAAATACTGAGAAAGCGTAATATCCTTTATATAATTCATCAGAAAAACATGTAACAAAAAAACAAAAACACACTATTTTGCCATTTTTAAAATAAATCCAGGCAAAACATAATGTAGCACCGATTTTCTCACAAACCAATGAGTTGAACCGAAAACAATTTAGAGAAAACGGATTTGGGAACACATCAAAATAATTCTTTCAGAAGCTGAACTTTAACACATATTTTTAAACAATTACAAACTGTATTTCATCACAGGCTCCAAAAAAGCTGTTGTACTTCAGCTCTAATGGATTATTGCTGCATTTTTTTCACTTCTGTGACTTTTTGTGCACAAATACATTAAACGCATGTGACAGAAACATTATAGGGGCAGGAAACGTTTGCTGGCCGGCCGAGCCGAGGGTCCTCTGAGGTGAATATGAGGAATTCAGGTCAGAGCAGCCGAGACGTTTAACCAGATCAAGCCACTGCAGCCCGGGTGGAAATAGCATGGGAGGCCAGGGAGAGGGAAACGGACGCGTCACAACTCCCGGCCTGATTCCAGCCCCCCTCCCCACCAGCGCAAACAAGAGCCATAACTTCCCTAATGATCTGGGATCATGTACAGTGTACGCCTCGCACATGTTCCACCAATAGCGAGCGCTTCCTCTCGGCCTTTGACCTCAAAGTGGGTGGGTGTGCCTGCTTTCGGCTCTGCGTGAAGCTCAGAACATCTAGGCATGTTTTCTTAATGCGGTGGAGGGGGGCCGAAAAAAATGACGTTTTAAACTTCCATTGTTAAGAAAAAAAAAAAACTGCGAGAGCTCTAAAATCCTTCAGCAAGTAAGCTGAAATCTAGAAAAAAATCCCATTTTAAGTCCTGACAAATCTCTTAATATCTTAAACATTTGCCAACTTTTGATAATCTGACACTCAAGTCTTTTGCTTTTCTGTGTCCCTGCCACATGCAATTACTCTGATCCCGAAGTCTGCCACCGTACGCACACGCACACACACATTGTAAACAGTCTTTATTGAGACGTGAGTGCTTGTATAAACAGAGACAAACCCTATTGAGGGTCCGGGGCCGGGTGGGACAATAAGAGGGGGGAAAGTTGCTGGACGTTCCTCACAGACGGTGTGTACAAAATCCAATTATCAGAGCCACGGCATTAACATTCCAGCAGTCTGGCAGGTGACGGCTTCGTCTTTTCAGCCCCCACAAACCCCACCACCAGCCTGAGACAGAGTCCCCCAGGCGGCGTATCCACAATACACCCCCCCCCCACCACCACACACTCCCGCCTTTCTTAAGAAGTATTGAGACATATATAGCAGGAAGAAGGCAAAGAGAGGGGAGTGTGGGGTCCACCAGCGACAGAGGTCTTTTCTTCAGGAGATCAGCCCCAACGGCCTGGCAGGCAGCATCAGTCAATGGGGCATTCTTCTCCTCCCTGTCTGCCAGTGTGAATATGCCGATCGCTGATAAGGTTGCTTTGATTGTCACAAACTGGGGGAAACCACTTTTTGTTTTGAGCATTTTGCCTCCAAACAGGCCACGCTTTGTCAGCCATCGGGTGCCGTTGGGTGCCGAACAAAATGCCAATTCAGACGAGGCTTGGAGGTAAAACAAATACAATATTGGGGTTCTTGTTAAGGCCACTAAAATGGATTTAGATGAAAAAGTATGCGGGTCGTGAGAAAAGTACAAGAAGCAAAACTAGCCTTGTTTTAGATCTTTTTTGCTCTGTCCTTTGTTCCCAAAGCCCTATTGGTCATGCATCAATAACAGTTATTCTTGTCTCTTCTCTGCATATATATACAGTGGTCCTTATCGTCATGTGCTGTGGTGTACGTGATAGGGTGCATGCGACACGCAACGCCTCTGCTTTGGTGTCATGGCCTCTACCCTTCTCCAGACCTATATATAAACTTACATCTGCCTCCCATTCTCCTCTTTCCATCATGTCATCCTCCTGCCATGAGAGAGGTCTGCTGTAGATAAATCCACAAGTTTAGGCAGCCAAAACTGTTAGGTACTCGATTTCTTATGCTATGTATTTTCAAAAACCGTATCCAACTTGACAGTTTTTTATAACTTTTTTGTTAAAAAAAATCTGTGGTTAGTACTCTGGTTAAATGTGTCCTTGAATTCATTTCCAGCAATGAAAAGATATTTACTTATGTTTTTGCTTTTAAGTAAATGCTACATGTAGGTAATTTTATAGCTGATTTGGTTTGTTGCATATTTGAGACAACGGGCATTAAGGGGTTAACTATAGCTCCAGTTTGCTATTTTTTTGAGTTTACAACCCCAAAAATTGTTGTTCTTTACATTTGGCCAAATACTTGTTGATGGTTAATTACTATTAAACTAAAACAAGTTTTTCCCCAAAAAATTGGCAACATTTTCTCCATCTATAACAATTGGCTGCACTTTGAGAGATTACATCCCTCATCCAATCGTTTCATTCATGTCATACATTTGGCAGGGGCATGCATAATTTCCCAGATGTCCATCAACCTTTCTTCACCCTCTTTTAAGTTTTTATTTTTGACTTTAACATTCCTGTTTTGGTGAAGGTTTTTTTTTTTTTTATCACAGCATTGCTGTATCGCTGTGTTTCATTTAGGGATTATTAATTGTAATCTGCATCTGAAGCGAAGTTCCTTCTGCAGAAGCATGTAGGACACAGTTGACATGCTCTTGGATAAGAAGGATGAATAAACAAATTGAAACTTTTGCTGAGAACGTAGATTAAGGCGTGTGTGCTATAATCTTGGGATAGTTCCAAACTTTAAAAGAACTTTGACAACTGCAGGCTACTGTTCTCTTGTTTTTCACAAAGCACATCATCCAATAAATGTGCAAAAGTAGAGACCACACTTTTACCACACACTCTCAAAACCTAAAGTATAACAATCGTTTATCATCATGCAACAACTAAAGAAAAAGGTCTACAGATATAAAAGCTACATCATACATAAAACCTGTCCAGGCAACATTTGGATCTTGCATCAATACTCAACACATAGCAATCATACCTCTGCACACTATCATACCTATAAACTGTAGAAGTAACCCAACATCAAAGACACCAAAAACCCAAGACCCTAAGTTTTAGAAACAATGTTTTCGACAAGGACGCAAATAAGACAGCTACTGAATGAATCCTCACCGATCACCATGAATAGAGTTCAAGGCTGGTTAGAAGGACACCAGAAGAGAGGACTCTCCTGAGCCCTCAGCAAACGAGGCCAGAGGATAGCTGCACCACGGATTAAGGCCCTCACAGAGGTCCATTGTTAATTGGGCGCCATGTGTGAAAGCTACAGAGAGATTAGTTTGTACAGCTGCTGCCATTTGTCATAACTGCCTCTAACAAGATACACATGGCAACTCCAAGTCGCGGCCAGAAGTTTTTAGGGGGAAAAAAAATGTCGGGTGAAGAGTTTTTTAGAAGCGGAGAAAGATGTTTTTAGGAAACACCGAGCAACATTTAGCTGAGATCCCATAGAGAGAGGTTACGCTTCAGGCCAACTGTAGGTCGGCTAGGGTTACCATCATAACAATTCAAAAAGCTGAACGTGTGAGCCCACAGGTTGCATTCTGGGCAAACTGTTGAATAAGCTATTTGGTTGTAGGGTACAGCTCAAGTAAAATTAGGTCTGTTTTTTTTAGACAGCAAGAGTGGGAAAATACCTACTTTGATGATCAAGAACTCTCCAGATTTCTTTGGTTTAGTCTCATTATGAGAGGTGGAGGGGTGGTGATATTTTTTTTTTTGGTAGGAATCCACAGTGTAATTGTTGGTTGTAGGTACGCACAGATGTTGGAGGCCTAATTACAATCTAGACTTGGTAAATCCGGAATGAGCTTTTAAAAGACTCTCACTTTCAATGTTTGCCCGACAGATGTTGTAGTGCGGAGGAGTCACTTCTGACTACGGATAAACGCTGTCTTATGTACTAAAATGTAAGCAAGTGATAATCTGATGTTTGGGAGGTTGATGAGTGTTGACTTGTTTCTCCTCATTTATATTTTCTAAAGGTTTTCTACATTTCAAGTTGACGACAAGCTGGGGTTCTCGCGTCTGACACTTGAACACATTACCAACAAGCCCTAACAGTGTCCTGAAATTAAACAAGAATTCTGTGGTGGATTTTTAAGTCAAACAAAGATCCACTCTAGAAAAACAAAGTTTACAAATAATAATGCGTAAGACGAATGCTAACTCTTAATCAAAATGCATTGGCTTTGCTTTGTATTCGGTGGTGAATGTTGGGTCTGTTCCAAGCTGAAATTCAGTTCAGTTACGGGAAATTGGCAAGAAGCTTTGCTTTTGTTCTGTAAGGAAAATAAAGCAACATCTGTGCGTTAGGTGTTCTTGAGGAATGCGGTTTTTATGCTGGTACTAAAAAAATCCGGCATTTCTTTCCTACTGTCATTCCCTGAGTGTGGCTTATCTTAATCACATGCAGCTCCAGTACTCAAAGATTCAATCTTTCATGTTTATGTAAGTACTCTCCTTGGCTTTTTTCCAACTATGCAAGTTTGTTTGGCTTTTTTTTTCTATTGAACTGAATGGATCAATAGGACTCGCTCATTCTCTTTAGGTGTTGTGTAATTTTCTTAGCTGAATGCAGAAAATGCAAAGCTGCCCAAAGGTTGATTCCCAAATACGAGAACTTTTGAAAAAGTCAACATGGCATATGCGAGGGAGGAGTGCAACTCTTTTGACTTCTTTGACAACTCAATGGGGTGCTGATGAATCCGTCCCAACCAAGCCATTCCCAAGCCCCAGACACTATATAGCCCCCCTCTCTGACCTGCTGCATCCACATTAGAAAGAAATCCTCAAGGGATTCGTAACCCCCCCTTCAGACAGAACAGCAACATGCCCACCCAAAAGTACATTTTGCGCAGCAGTGGGATGGCGGGGCCTTTCTTTTTCTGTCTCGCTCAGGTCTTGTCGGGCTGTCACGGTGACGGGCCGTACTGTACCGGCAGACAAAGGGAGAGACAACCATCACTCTGGGCTACTGATCGGCCTTGTCTGCCATGAAAAGACTTTGATGGGGCAAAGAAGGGTGGTGGCGGTGGGGTGTTGCACAGAGAAGTCAGTGTCTCCTGGGAAACCACAGTGATTGTCTGTCCTTCTCCAAAAGTTCCCCCCGTATCACCCCACCTACCTACTCCTTTCTATTTTCTCTCCCCTTCATTAGTTGTTCACAAGCTTCCATCCTGGGTGAAGGAGGGACTGGCTTTTGCATAAAAGTCTCATTCTGACACTTGAGGGTGCTTTTCTTCTTACTGACTTGAAAAATGCAGGGGGGAAAAAGCATCCTCATAAGAATCCTCCATCTAGGACCTTCTTTTTTGTCTACTGTCTGAACCTTCTTATCCTTCTTTTCACTATAGATCCTGCTGTCGTACATGACTGGTCTTGCAGGCAGATGGGACACACCACCGGGTTCCTCTAGCCGTTATCCTCGTGCAATGGGAAACAAGAGAGGCCAGTCATCGGGTACGAGAGGCTCAGGGAACAGGAAGAGCTGCTCTGTAATGAAGGACAGTGAGGTACGGTGTAGCCATCGGGACAGAGGGGGTGAATGTGCCCATTTGTCTTCATTTGGTAGGTCTGGCAGACAGGGTGGGGGGTGGGAAATTTATCCAGGGGGGAGTGGGAGGTGCCGGTCCTCCAGTCAAGTGGCCTCGGGGGGATTTGAAATGCATTTGGGGTCCTCCCCAAAAGCCTGGGAAAGTGTGGGGAGGCTGAGATCTTAACCATGGACTAATGACACAAACCCCGGGTCCTTCACCAAGAGGATCCATGTTTCACAAAATCGAGTCCCTTGCTGAAATGCACAAAAGAAAATCTTTTTGACACAACGTCTGTGGCTTACAATGCCGAAGCGGCCTTGTCCCACTTTTAGACAGATGCAACTGCTCAAACTGTGACCCTGGCAAATTAAGCACACTGTAGCAGAGCAGAAGAGGGAGTTGTAAATTTAGCCAAAAAAGAAGGAAAAAAAGCATCCACATTTCTCTGTGGCCTCTGCTCCGAGTTGCCTTGTTTCCATGGAGATTTATGTACACATGGCACACAAAAGAGGGCTAAGGAGGTAACACGGCCTGTTTAAGCCTTGAGGTATTTGCTCGAGCAAAACCCTGCTGTTAATAACACAAGCCCCACACTGAGCCGGGCAACCTGGCTGCACCGCATCCAGGTTTGAGACGGAGCAGGGGAGGGGGGTTCAGGTGGAGATCACCAAAAATGATTGTGGAGACTTTAAGGGAGTGCGAAACTATGCAAAAAAAAGAGAGAGAAATAGAAAGCAGGAAAGCATGAAAGAAGTAAGGACTGCACAGCAAAACATAAATAGCTCTCGGGTTAAGACAAAAAGCATCGGCAAGACATTTAGTAGGAAGCGGAAATCAATAAGGCAAGCGGTGACGCTGGGAGGGAGTTCTAAGTGGATTAGATTGAGAGAATGTGTTCAATAGGTTATGGCTCTGAGAGAGAGGTAGCTAGACACCGCAGGCTCTATTGCATACTAATAAGGAAGATGGAATAAAAGCTAAGAACGGGGTTGTGCAGTTCACTCCAAAGGCTTTTCTATATGGCTCTTCCGGATTTAGCAGTTTACGGCCTCACCGTCTTTCTTTCTTTTTTTTTTTTTACTTTTTTTTTTTTTAACTAAACGACCACTTTAAAATAAATCGTGAAGAAACAAAAGTCTGTCAGCTTGTTTATTGTATCAGCAGTTCAAAAGATATTAAATAAAAAAAATTGTGGAGTCTTTAAAGCGTTTCACACTTCTGGCATAAACCCAGCCAGAGTTTCTCTGGCCGAGTGCCTGGGCCTTTGGACAGCTGTCATGGGTCACAGTCCAAAGTTTTAGGAAAAGCCAAAAAAAAAGAGGAAGAAATTGGGAAAAGAGGAGAGTGAGGGCGTCATCTGGCTGGCCTGCATGCCGCAGGGGTGATTCCTGATGGCGGAGGAGGATAACGGGACGCATGGAGGGGAGAGTTAGCGGGTTGTGCTTAGTCACAGACTTCCACTGTGATCCAGAAGGTCAGACCACCACACCAACCAGCTGACCGAAGCCTCTGAGGCAGCCAAGCGGACAACGGGATCCGAGCCTAAACCCCACGTGGCACAACAAGAAAGCGATGAAGGTACCAGCCCATCCTGAAGGACTAGAATTGGTTGGGGCGGGCTACTCCTCCACACTTAGGCCAGTCAACCAAGCGGCCACCAACTAGATCAGAAGCAGAGACAAACAGTTGCCAAAAGACCACCAGTGATCTCTCGACCGCTGTGGTTTGACCCTGATTGAAGAGGTCAACAAGGAGGGGGTGCTCGCGATCCGCCCACACAACCACCCTGACCACCACCACCCCAGACAAGAAAAAAAAAACGTCCTCCTCCACGTGCCCCGAGCCTGCGACGGCGTGTTAGCACCGATCTGTTTTGCTCAATTAAACTTCAGAAGACCCCCTGCCACATCCCTTTGCAAAGGTCCTGACCCCGGGGGGCAGAGGTTAAGTCTGCCGATTGTAAAACAAGGCCTCCATTAACATGTCAGCTTGTGTTCAGAGGTAATCCATCCATTTCCTCAAACTATCATGACGGCGTGAAAAGTGAAGTCGTATTACTGACGGGGGCAAAAAAAAGTCAAGGTAATGATGTTTTATGGCCGTTTTAACTTTCAGCCTCAGAGTAATGGGAAAGCTACTTGACACTGACTTTTCTACCCTCCTGCAACTCAACTAGGGGATTTTTAAAATATAAAAAACTCTCTTATTTTCTAATAAATTAGGATGTAGAAAATCAATTAAAAATCCTTAACATTCTATAAATTAAAAAAAAAAAAGTAGGATGGGGACGGTTAAAAGAACTTTTCCCCCCAATCGGACAAACAGTGATGAGCTGCAGAACAAAAACGCAAATACAAACGAGGCTTACTGTATTATGACATGCCCCAACATGACAGCTATCTACATGCCTTGTTGAAACTATTCCATCGAGGTGTCGAACTGGATGTGCAAAAAGAAATACGAGTGCAGGTGTGAAGAGGCGGTGATTCAAACCGGAGAACAAAAATTTGAATAAAGTTAAAACATTGTGTGTGTGTATGTGAGAGGGTGTGCGTGAAAAGCCAGATACCCTGGCTTTGAACATAGCCTGCCAGTTGGCACAATGGATGCCACGACCCCCATTCCCAGCCACCGCCTTCAGCCTACTTCCCAGCGGGCATTCATCTGGCCGTGCACATGGGTGTTACAGCTTGGATAAACGCGCCTGTGCCCCAGAACAAGGGGGCAGAGGGTTCTGTCGAAACTTTCTCAGCCAGATACCCACGCTGGCTTCAAAAGCAAACAAACCTGAATTTTAGTCGCAAACGAAAATACAAGAAAAGAATTATATTACCAAAAAAAAAAAAAAAAGGATTTCATTTGAGCTGCCTCTGTCTAACAGGACAAAAACTGGATTCTGTTTCAAGTAGATTTCTAGTTTCTTTGTGTCCGATTGTGTTGGTTTGTTTCGTGCAGTCGCCACAGAACAAAAGCACTGGGTTTCATTCGGCAAAAAAAAAAAAAGTTTCCAATGTGCCCACTGCATTGCGGATGCCAACCAACGAATCAAAGGCATGCTGCAAAGCAGACAAAGAGAGTTTGGTGCCAACCTCCGAACCTCTAACAACCATCGCTGGTGATTTGCCTGCCTCCGCTGGCACAGTGTAAAACAAAATGGCGCCTCGCCGCACGCCGCCATGACATGGCTGTATTGTCTGGGTCCGCTTGGTAACTTTAAAAAATAAATAAATAAAGCACGGTTTTCTACTACGAGAATTCCTTGTAAATTTTGCCAAACTTTCGATAGGGAGAAATTTGGAGGCTGTGGCTAAATATTCCTTCATCGCAAACAGTCTTTGAATACAACGGCTGTTAAAACACTGGACGTAATCTTACTTATCATTCAAATAGTAGATATTGTTGGGGAAAATTAAAAAAAGGGGGGTAAACCGAAGAGCTGTTCTTGTGTTGGCACAGGGTGGCTGACAAAAATGCAGCAGATGCAAACTGGAGAAGCAGCGGCATCCCACAAAAGGCACAAAAGAGGGTCTGATGCCAACCTCGGTGCCAGTGGCAACCATTATTGTCTCCGCACTGTGCCTTCTGCTTTGCCTGGCACTTATCAGACACAAAATGGCGCTCCGAGTTTATTGATAAAGAGCTATCCTAAACCAGTAACTCGCCTTCAACGGGGGCAGCAAATTTGCGGGTTCTCAACATTTTTATTGCATATATATATATATATATACAATTTTATTATGTGGAGTAAAGATTTTTCTAATTCAGTATTTTCAAATGGATTTTCCAAAGTCTATATACTAATAACAGAAAAAAAGCTCATAAAAATGCCCATTAAATACAGTTTTTTAGAATTTATTTAATTCTCTAATTTACTGTAAATAAAAGAAAATAAAAATAAAAATGAAAAAATTGGCTACAAAAAGCCTTTTCGTTCATCAAAGCTATTTTTTTTCAAAAAACTTTGAGGAATAAAATTTTTCCAGTAACATTTGTCAAACCAAGATACACATGTTTAACCTCCTATTAAAACTATTATCATAAATGTGTTTAAGAATGTTTTTGAGTAAGTTAAATAACTTATTTACTGAAACAACTTATGTAATAACATTGCTAATTTTTATGGCTGTGGAAATACATTATTTTTAAAATAACTAGAAATAGAAAAATGTAAAATAAATACTTTTTTGCAGATTAAATAGAGTTGGAGCCTTATTTTAGATGAACCAAGTAATCCCACTACTTTCCAAAAAGGGTCTTAATTTAATTTCCAGACCTAAGTGTGTGAATACACACCCTCCGAAGGTTGCAGCAACTGAATAATTATTGAACATGAATAAGAGCTGCTGCTGGAGTTCAGCGGAGCAAAGGCACAGTAGAAAAAAAAATGTTTCATATTGGAAACACATTTTCTTTTTGTAAAGTAATGAGCCTTGCTTGGAAAGACAGAAAAAAATGGGAGTGTGTTTATACAGTGCTGGTGCTCACGTTCCTAATGTTTATTTGTCTGGCAAACACAGTGGTGACTTCAGCCAGTCTGAGCCCGGCTGCCAAAAAGCAACACATGTGACCCCTGACTTTGCCAAAGACCCGTTCTAGCATGTGGCTCACGCACTCTGAACTTACCTTGATCCTGGACATAGTATGCTAGAAACAAGTCCAGCTCCTTGACCGATACTGTTATGTGGTGAGGCTGGACACAAAGTGCTGGGTTGGTGCAATGTGGAGACTTGACAAGGCGCTCGCCGTCCGTACTTTCCAGGGGGATGCCTTTGAAGAGGATGACCATCACCAGGTCCAGGCGCCAGACTTTGTCGGCCTGCCGCAAACAGTCGATCCGGCGGATCTTGCCCTTCTGGTCCGGGTTGGACAACACGCAGCACGGGGGCTTCTTGCCCGTCACGCTGAGGACGAAGTCCTCCCGGTACTCCTGCCGGATGTCCTTTCGCAGCTTGGCCAGCAGCCTGGACGCCCATTTCTGTTTCACCTCGGGCTTCTCACTGAGAAGCTCGTCCTTCACCGCGCGCTCCTCATCCTTGGACATTCGCTTCTCGTGCTTCTTGAAGTACTTGCGTTTTCTGGCCTGGAGGTTGAACCAGGTGTAGGCGATGGCACGGACGTGAGGAAGAAGTGCCTCGATAAAGGGATGAAATTCATCCTGGAGCGGAGAGAGGGAAATGTAATCAGAAACATGTGGCGCTTAAAAAGCCAGCTTGTTCAACAGCTAATTCACCAAATCCTTCTCAGAGTGATTGGCTGCAAACAGAGCATTTTTTCGCAACTTCTTTCACAATAAAAGGTTAAAGAAACACAGCGCCTGCGACAAAGAAATTTCACAGTTTATGTCACCTGCCTGGCAGGACCGCGAGGAGCATACCCACGGCTCCACTGTTATTTTCCAAGCAGGACTCCCGCCCGTGTGGCTGCTGCAGCCCCTCACTCCTGCATTTTTCCTACCTAAACACTCGGCTGTAAACTCATTCCACATTTTCCTAAAGTACAGAGAAAGTCAAAAAGGCCGAACAGGCTGCAACCTTTCTAGAAATATTCCCCTTCTGGGTGGAATTCATACTCAAACAGCATGTACCAAACAAGAAAATTATTATTAAAAATGTGGTAAATAGTGTGATAGCATTGCAGGATTTTGAAAAAAATTTGTAGCACATTTTAGACTCAAATTTTTACCACAATAAGCTTTTTATAGATCAAAATAAATCTAAGAAATTGTCTTTTTATAATAAAATTGTTATTTTAAAAACATCTTCAAAATTTCTACTTTAACTTTACCATAAAAATCTAAATTCTGATATATAATTTCAAAAGTAAAACTTGGCGGATCAAGATTTTTACATGAAAGCTACTTTTATCGTTGTGTAAAAGAAAGCTGATTTATTCTGTAAATCTTGCTCCGCACAAGTCGAGGTAAAAGGCTTGGAGAATCCCCACAAATTGTAGTTCCCTCAAGGTAAAAAAGTGGAAACGTTGAATTATCTTCTTTTCGGGTCATTAAAATGTCACATTTAATAAGCGTAAGCAGCCCCTGGTTTAAACAGGCTTTTGAAGAGTTAAAACCACACATTGTTCTTTTTTGAAAGCAACCAGGCAAAGCGGGCAATAGGAAACCACAGAAATCCACTCCCTATGAGCGCCTGCCGCTGCGCTCTCTGCACCTCAGAGGAGCCACGTTTCTGCTCCGTATTCCAAGGGCCACAAATGCATTGAAATGACACTCCTGATCAAAGGCAAGATAAAAATCTTAAAACTCCATAGACTGGAATTTTTAGCACTAAATTTAATGCAAAGTTTAAATAAATACATAAAATCAAATCTTATTTCAAATTTTAAAAAAACTATTTGCTTTTAAGCAAATAATTAAATGAGCAAAAAACATCGTGTTTCTGGACTCGCATCCATCATCCTACAAGAAATAATAAAAAACCCTAAAAAAATATTAGTTTTTTTTCCTCTAAACTATCATTTTTAAAGGAGGCGGGAGAAGAAAAAAACAGACTATAAAGATAAATGACTTGGCCTGCATGCTGCACTTCAGCTCCAGCCATAAAAGCACAATCCTCTTAAGCACAAAATAAACCACATCTCAGTCAATCACTTACTTATGCCAAGTAAAATATAAACAGTAAAACTGAGTCAGCCAAAACAGGCAGCTACTCCGTCCAAAGCCCTGAATCAACCTTATCAGTGTTTGATCTTCCAGCAGGGAAAGTGGCTTTATCTTTTTCTGCCCTCACTGCTCTCAGAAGCTGCAGAATAAAAATATACTTTATAAAATAATATTATTATTATTAGTGCATAGATAAGGCTTTCTGGGAGGTCATTAAAAGTATAATTACCCAGGAATAAGATATCTTAAAGATCATTTTACGCACAGACACAATGCGTAAAGATAAGAGTTTCCAGAACACTTTGCACTTTTATCATTCAGATTTAGTTCAAATCACAACAAATAAAGTGCAAAAATGCATATCTGAGCAAAGAAAATTAATATTTGATTCGACTTTTAGGAATAAATAGAAGTATTTTATCCTCCCCGCGCGCGCGCGTGGAAGAACTTTTGATCCTCTTCAGCAGCGACTTTCCAACAACGCGCGCGGCGACAGGTAGAACAGAAACACACACCTGAGTTAGACAGATCGGGGAGTACATGGTGAGACGGGCGGGCGCACAGAAAGTCACTGAAACTTGGGCTTAATTCCTGCGCTCACTTCATCGCGCCATTCCTGGACCGATGCGCACCGCGGTGTGGAGGAGATCCGCGTAAAAAAAAAAAAATCAACCGAAAACGAGCGGGAATTATCCAACAACATCCATGGATTTCTTCAGATCCGGGGGAACACAAAGTTGAAATCTTCAGCAATTTAGATTGCAGGGGGAAAAATGCAAATATATAAATATATATATATAAGGCGAGCAGGTCGCCGCTGCGTCCTCCTGCTATCCGCTCGGGGCTCTTTGAGCGTCGCGCCGCGGCGGTTATCTCATAAAAGCATTACGGGGAGAGCTTCACAGGAGCGTGTGATGATCAACCCCCTGCTTTAGCCAAACTTCATATGAAATCGACCGCTGCACCTTCGCTCCTGCGCGACAGCAGCAAATCAACTTTTTTCCTCTCCTGTTTTTTTTTTTTTTTTTTTTTCACCCACGTAATTACACAGTCACACTCCTCCTCCTTCTCCTCCTCCAAACACACCAGTCATATCCACTCCCTTCCTCCTTCACGCCACATACAATTCATTTACTCCCCTCACTTCTTCTGCGGGATTATTTTTTATGAGTTTAGGGGACTTTGGACCAAACCATCGGTCACTAAAAAGCGGGAAAGAGGGGGGTATCTACGAGCTAGCTTTTTTTTTATTTTTTACTTTAAATAATTAAACACACAGTTAAGAATTTAACTAAAATGTCACACGTTTAGTTAGTTTATAAGGTTAAAAAATTATATAAAATAGAGCTTTTATTCATAAACTTTTATCGAATTAGCTAAAAAATTTTAGCTAGCTAACAGGTGAAAATAGCATTTATTTTAAGTAAACTTTACTCATTTTAATGGAACTTTTTTGTATTTTTTTTTTTTTTTACTTTAAATTAGTCTTTTAAAAAAAGGATTAGCCATACGCAGGTGCACTGTCAACAGTTTTTAAAAAGTGAAACAAAACAGTCAACCTGCCGCCAAGTCAAGTTCGCCTGCTTTTTCTCCTCCCTCCGCGCGCGCGCGCCTCCCCGCGAGGACAGGACAGTCTCAAGTCTGACCGCTTCCCCCCACAAGCAGCGTTTATCACAGCATTCGGAAGCAAAAAAAACAATAGGAATGACCCACGTACCATTGCACTGTACTGCATGGATTAACAAGGAGTCTCCTGGCTTCAAACACCGGTAGCTTCACATTTCTCACGCTCAAACCTTGTGCTTTTGGAGGGGTTTCTCTTGCGAAGAAAAACAGGCAAAAAAAAAATAACACCGGAAGACAATTCTTGGCGACTTAAAAGAAGTTGGTTGCGGGCTTTTTTTTCTCTTATTTTGCACTTTTTTTCTTGTCTTCCTTCCTCTTCCAGTCTTACTTTTTTGGATCGTTTTGTGGGGTCGTTCAGCGGAGTTGAACGTGATCCAGAAGAGGCTGAGTTTTCGTCTCTGGGTTGGTCTCCGCCTTCTCTTTCACTGCCTGACAGACTACCGCCCTCCGGCTCTCACCACAAACGGTCAACCGGAACAGGAGCAGCACGGAACAACTTCCGGTGCGCTTTTTCCACAATAAAACTACAATCTGAAGATTAAAATTTCTATCAGAAATCACTAAACCAACATTAAAACATATATATATATTTTTTTACCAGCTTTTTGGTATACTAGTATTATTTTTTATTTAAATTCACAAGAGTCTCATCCAGTAGTTTTAAAAAGACACATTCGTAAATAAAGTACATTAGGAAGTTCTTCATATTTTTACTTTTTTTTTCAAATCTTAAAAGTATTTTAACTAACATATTTATTAATAATTCTTCAATTTTGCATTAAGATACCTATTTTTATTCTAAATCCTAAGACCCTAGACCAGGCATGTCCAAAGTCTGGCCATTGGTCAAATTAATAACACTTTCTAAGAACTACAATTTCTTGATTGTTATTGACTAAATTACACTTTAAGTCTGTGGCTTGTGTATAAGATTGCTATAACTATTTGTGGTATTTTTCTGTTCACATGATTCAAATTTAGAAGTTTACAGTGAGCATTTAATCATAAATAACATGTAACATATCATTTGAACTCAGTTTTAATGT
>NC_050529.1:11801446-11802974 GCF_002922805.2 Oryzias melastigma | reverse complement strand
TATTTGGGAATACGCTAATAAAATTTCAATCTGCAACAAAATTCGATCCATGCAACTAAAAATTATTCACAGGATGCACATCTCACCAAATCGCACCAAATTGCACCAAATCATCTTTAATCTCTCTAAATAAATTAAACCATATTATTAATTTTTCTCCTAATATTTCATGACATGCAAAAAAATATTGTATTTGGCCTGCAAACCGGGATCCCATTTAGATTTTGGCCCTTTGAGCGAAAAAGTTTGGGCACCCCTGCTATAGAGGTTCCTTTATAGTTAATTAAGGCTTCATTATGCATTAACTAACATTATCAAATTGATCTTCATAGTAAAGCAATACCTTTTTTGAAACTTTTTTTTTCACATTTTCAGTTGGTGCCTTGTGATTTTCATGAGTGGAGCTTGGATCAAAAAAAGATAGAAAAACACAATCCTAAGTGCAAATACTGCACCCCAAAGAACCCAGAGTCATTATCTTTTTTATATTTGCTTCCACAGTCATGCTAATTACATTTTTTCTTTCTAATAACTAAAGTGGAACCCTTTAAATAAGTAATTTTCCCAGCTAAAATAAAAAAATAAAATAAAATAAGTTAGGGCTGAAATTAGCTTCACTTTTTGTCACTATTTTTTTTTTATTTTACCTTTCACAATAAATATTTGTATTGCCTTCCATTCTCTTCATAATTTTTGGAATAGCTTGTTTTATTGTAATTTTTGTGTGTCTAAAGCTTGTTTATAAACTAAACTAATCCTATACTAATATGTTAATGTTTTTTCAAGGTGTTTACATAGCTAACAACCCATTTCATCTATTATTTTATATAATCAAATCAAACTTTATAAAGTCTTGTAAAACTCCTAACAATTGCATCTTTCAAGCTCAAAAACTTTGTACCAAACAAAGTTGTTTACACAAAAAGATATGTGCATATAAAGCTTTTAATTTGAGTGATTCAGATTACATCACCATGTGTTTTTGATACGGATATACTCGAAAAACTGTTTCACAAGAAGTCTTTGGTCGCACTAGTAACTATCTTTTATTTTGAAATGAAAACTCTTCATTTCCGGCGTAACTCCAAACGGTTTCCCACAAGTCTATGAAGTCCCGTTTTACAGTGGGGTCTGAATTCTGTCCTCTCATTGGCCAGCAGCAGTGGCCCCGGGACTCTGGTTCTCTGGGCCCTTCACTGACATGCTGTCAGGTCACCGATGACTGAATGCACCTCACTACAGGAAAATAGTATAATTATTATGTTTTATTCCATTTTTGTTCCTAAATATTTTTTGTTTTAAAATTGGGTCATATTTATATTTTGTGTCACTCCATCCAAAAGTGGGTGTTAATGTGTATTAATTAAACGTGTGAACATTAATTATAGTCAAAAGCGGAATTATATAAGGAGAATTTAGGTTTAATCTGAATTGTATTCCATAAATATATATTATTTGCTTTAAAATATATATATTTCTTTTTTTGTTTTACTTTACCTCTTAGTTGTTAATCTATGGGAGGCTGGAC
>NC_050529.1:11787752-11801345 GCF_002922805.2 Oryzias melastigma | reverse complement strand
ATGGTTATACCACCACCGTGTGGTCACATACAGAACTGCGTGTTTCCTTCTAAAAGTATAGCTTCATTTAGGTCCCAAAACTGTTTTTATTTTATGAAATTCACACTTAATAACAACAAAGCGGAGACTTTAGGGCATACATTATTTTCTTCTGTAAATAAAATTAAGTAAAATTAGTTTTTATGACAAAAAAATACAGCATTTTAAGGTGAACTATGTGGAAAAACCATGCCTATGAGGGAAAAATTCTATTCATGAAACAATTTTTACTTTTTAAAAAAAATCATGCAATTTTATAAACATATTCACAGATTTTGTGAAACATAAAGAAAGCTAGTGTGATTATTGTATCTTATAATAATATGATATACTATAATAATATTATAATAATGTTGCCAATTATTATATTGGTAGCATTACTTTTGTAATAACACAACTTTCTTAGTGTGAAAGTAGAAAATTATTTTTTTAATCTTCTGTGTACATAAAAAAGACACTAGGATGGTCTTTGTTATTTAAATCTCTATGACTATTTGTATCTAAATATTTTTTAGACTAAATTTATTGCATAACTTAATCAAATGAATAAATTGTGACATTGTTATGTAACATATTTCTGCAAATACTGTACTTCCGAAAATCTAAATAAAAAGCACATTGAAAGCATTAAATATTAAACTATGTCTTCAATGAATTAAATACACAATTATATAGTAAAATTAACACAAATATACAAATTCCAAACTGAAAGATAAAACCGCTCAAAAAATATCACAAGAATTTTGGCCATTTAAACTCAACTGAGAGAAAAAAAACTGCATGCAGTATAATATTTAAAAAAAAGGAAATCAAATACAAATTTGAGCCTGAAATCACTATAAACTGCATTACCCAGCATTGTGTGTCTTTAAGTTCTTTGGTGACATGATCAAGCTTCT
Organism: Oryzias melastigma; assembly: GCF_002922805.2. NCBI lineage: Eukaryota > Metazoa > Chordata > Actinopteri > Beloniformes > Adrianichthyidae > Oryzias > Oryzias melastigma. Next base: position 11,800,407 of record NC_050529.1, on the reverse strand, counting down.
TCCAAGATGACAAGACGCTGATTTGACGTCAAACATTTTACAAACTCTTTAGATTGGAAGATTTGATACCAAAATCAGTGTGAGCTTAATGTTTGGTTTAATTTTTGGAAGAAATTTCCTAATTCTTCAAATTGTTCCAATAGCTGCAAGTCATTAGTTATTAACAAAAAGTAAAAACTATTTCATGTTTTAAAGTTTAAAAAATCATGTTCTATCCATTAAACAAGTCTTGAATTACTTGGATATTAAGTCAATGTATCATCTCTGAAAAATAGACTAATTTTCAAACCTAAACTGAGTCAGTCTTAAAAAACTGCTAGGCAGAGTTGGGAACATTGGAAAACTCATAAAAAAAAGGGAAAAGTTCCTTAAGTTTTCTGTGGAAAACTGTTATATGATCAAATTCTCTTAAGAATCTGAGCCAAAAATTAGAGAAATGTGATCATTTGTTTTCTCCAAAGAAGGAATCGTCCAAAAAATCTGAAACTTTTTAAGAATCTGTGAGCTAAAAATATAATTCAGATTCAAGAATGTGGTTCCAACACCGCTTTTCTGGAAATTACATCAAATCATTTAAGGGCAAATATGATCTGGAAACATTAAAATCTCATATTTGACACAAAACATACTTCATAAATTTCTTAAAGAGACTCATTTTTTGCCACAAATGCAAATCTGGATCATTATTTCCAATAGGATACAGAAAAAAACATGAATACGAAAAGTTTTGCCGGCTCTGAAGAATGACAAGACAAATTAAAATTATGTTTTATGAAAGACAAAAGTCTCTTTAGCCTCAAAGAAAAACAAACTGACCTTAAATAAATTAAAGTACTACTTTGATTATTTTTTAGCTATTTCCAGAGAGTTCTCAGTTCACTTTTAATTATGATTATGGTGTTTTTAGACAAAATTAAAAAAAGTTTTTATTTTCTATCAGATAGTTTCAGCAGAGTGGGAAGAGTTCATTAGAAATTCACCTCTGAGTTGTGGGTGGGACCATTAACATGGAGCAACCCCGCCCCCCTTTTCTCCCCACCTTTTGCTATTTATGCACTCTCCTCCTTGTGACTCGATCAGAGCATGTTCTACATCACAAATATGATCTATTTTTGTCATCTGCTCCTAAATCAAAACAATTAAAAAAATAGAAATACTCAGAAACGCAATTTTAAGCTAATTTTTCTTTATAAATGTCATGCATCATCTGAAAAATTCCACAAGAACATGTTAAAAACACCCAAAACATGATTTTTATCAGAATGGCTCCTTAAAAAAAGCTTGTTTTGACATGCAAACAAATATTCCGAGGGAAATGTCAGCCTGGGCTGCCTCTTCATGGGAAAGGCGCGGGCTGGACAAGGACTCTTTGTTTGACTTTAACACTGCAGAGGTGCTCTTGAGGAGCACTCTCACACTAAAGAGTAAGTCATCTTTAGCTCCAAGTGTTAGCAAAAACATGTCCTGAACATCATGTCAGATTTAAAGACACTTTCCCTAAGTTAGATCAGGTAAAACACACCTGTAGGGTGCTGACAAAGTGGGACAAAGAGCTGCACCTACCATCCACCAAGTCCTGGCTGAGACGTCATAGCAAAGCTGCCATTTGACCGACCTCTCCATCAGCTTCCCGGCCATCTCTGCCGCCCGCTCGGCCGTGCGGAGGACAAGACAGCTCATCAGGGGGGCGTCAGTGGAGGCATGCTGTGCCACATGTAGGCCAGTCCTTAACAATGTTGCATGATGGGAAATTTAAGAAAAAAAATCAGCAACAGCTTGACCAGTGACTTGAACCTGACTGTGATAATTACTCAGAACCCTCCCCCTCGTCTGCTGACCTCCTGGACCCCAAGGGGACGGGTTTGTGCCTCATTAGTTTGCTATCCTTGAAGCTTAAAATAATTGTTTTTTTATTGTTTAAAGAAATAAATGTTACTTTTGTGGCTTCAATTCTTATCAAATGTTGCATCCAAGTTCCCATGATTTATGGCCCTGAGCATGTTCATGTAAATGTTGTCTGAATGCAGGCTGAAAAGACCTTTTCTCTTCCGTCGCATTCCAGCTGCAGCTGGACCGTGGGTGAGCCCGGCCACCAGAACTCGCCGCACAAATTTGAACGGAACCGTCATTTCACTGAATCTATGTTGCTCGGGTCACCTGGAGATGGTTTCTGCGGGTTGCCCTTCGAGGACGTGCGCACCAAAGTTGACCTTTTCCGCGCAGACGACTGACAGGAGGCCATAATTAGCTGCTGGTTAATGGAGCGAGCTCTTTAAGTGGGAGAACAATGAGACACCCAACGAGTCAGCGGGAAGGAAAAGGTCAGAAACAAAGGCAAATGTCCTTCTGAGGGAGAAGACTGGACAAAACGAGGGGTCAAAGTTTAAACTTTATATAAAAGTAATAAAAACAAAACATAAAACTGACTTATTTGTGGAATCAGACATTAGCAATGTTTATTGTTGGTTTGCAAAGAGATTATTTTCCGCTTGCGTTTTTTATTAACCCCATATAACCATTTGTGTCATATTTGAAACACTCATTTCTGATGCTATGGTCACACCGGGCAATCTTACCCACAATGTTCACACTGGACAATCAGGGAGGGGCTTCTTCTTCTTTTTCTACTGTTTACTAGAGCATGTTCACAACCTAAATTGGTGCAAAGTGTCAAAGAAGTACAAATCTCATGAATCTGGCTCCAGGCTTTTTCTATCACAGTTCTATAACGATATATGAAAGACTTGATGTCACGTAATTCCCAAACTCAAATTAAATAATCAATTTTCCCTGATTGGTCAAAGTTCGCACTGGTTTAGCTTTCAACGAGCGTTCAATGGCTGTTTTTCTACCTAAAGCCCCAAAACTGTCGTGAAAACTTGTGTGAACACAAAAGCTTTGAATCTGGAACTCCAATACGCACATTTCCGTTTTTCAATAGAATTTTCATTGAAAGTGGTCACTTCAACGTGTGTTGTCGAGGTTTCATTAGCATGATCAGAATTTTCTTTAAAAAAATGTATACAAATTTATCCATATTTTCTGCCCTGTAGTTCATCATCATTCCACTAGGGGCTGTATTAGGACGTTTCCTGCTAAGTTCAAAATGGCTGCCCCCCTGAATTCTCAAAAACACTTTTGGCGGGAAAACGTTTTAGCTAATTTTTTTACTTTATGGTGAAATTAACTCATCTACTGTCACAATTTTTTTTTATAATGACTACTAAATGTATTGAAATAATTCAAAATGTATTCATAATTAATTCTTTATAATACATTAACACCATGTAAAAAATGCGTGGATGAAATTTGAGACAGTGTGCAAGTAAGGTGCTTTATATTAATATTTTTGCGTCTTAAATAAACTTAGCAATGAACAAACACTCAAATTACCGAATAGATCATAATTGAAACTATCTATTGCTCATTAAAAAAAAACTAATATTGTAAATAAGTTTTTGTAGATATGATCAAAAGGTTTAAAAAACATTTTAATTAAAAAAAAAAGCTTAATATACTGTTAACTCTTTGATGTGGTGGACTTTACAAGGTTTATAATCTAAAAGACAAAACTTTTAAACTTAAAAAAATAAATAAAAACACCACAGCTCTCCTGGAAAAGTCAATACAGAGATTTTTCTAAAACTTTTATCTTTTAAATCAATTAATTTGACATAAAATGTATTTTCTAGTTCATGTCAGTCTTTTTCTTATTTATTTTTCTTTAGTTATTTCTTAATTTTTCTTTGCTTGTTCATTTTCAGCTTTAGGTTTCCAGAAAAACTAGAATGACTTGTTTGAAACATGTTTTTTTTTCTCCAGGACAAGACTAAACCAAAAGTTGAAAGAGTTTGAGTATAAAATAAACTCTACAAAAGTGAATCTGAGCTGAGAAAAGAATGAAAACCCTCTGAAGTGAGCTTCGTTCTCGCCCTGAAAGGAAAACGCTGTGCTCACGTGCGAGCGCAGCCCTCAGCCTATTGATTTTGAGGTTAAAAATCGATACATTTTATCGCCTTGATTGGATTAACTGTTTTATTTTCCACTTTTTAATTGGATTTCTACTTTCGACTGCATGAAAATCAATAGACAAATCAATACCTCCGTGTTCAAGAAGTTGAGCTGGGGGGACAAAAACGTGGAAGAAGCGATTGCTTTACCAACATGGCCTGCTGAGGTCTGACAAATCTAATTAAGCTCTGTATAAAAAAAACAAAATTAAAGCAAAAATATTTTGTTTTTTACTGTCAAAGTAGAATTTAAACTGCTTTATTATGAGCGCAGGAACCTTCCCTGCAAAGATCTTCACCAGAGGAAGCCACCAAAGAGTGCTGGACGGTAGATCTTCTACACTTCATTAGATATGACCCATATGGGTAGAAATCTAAACATAATTATAAGACTTGAGAGGAGGGATCCAGTAAAAAACTGGGCCTCCGAGCACAGATTTAATCCGTGTCTGGGCTTGACAAAATTGCACGCCAAGCCACTAACTCCAATCCTAGACAGGTAAACATCCATCTATGCGAGGAAGAATAAACTCTTCTGCAGATACTTGTTTATCAAGCATGCGGCTAATTATTTCTTTTGTTCAGCCAGATGTCATAGATCACCCAAAGAGCAGGTGGTCGCTTATTCAATTAGTCCAGCCGACCAAACGTAGTTGCAGATTAGGAGGACTGTTCTTTCAGCAGAGATGGTTTTACTCTCAAAATTGAAATAAAAAAAGAAGCCAAAATAAAACACTTTCTGCAACGTTTATTGTTGAAGAAAACAATGAAATTGTGAGTTTTTTTTAAAGTTGCAATAAATTTCAATGGATGGGAGTAAACGAGTTACCCACATGTCATCTTCATCTCCTCCTCTCCGTCAACGCTCTGATGTCATGACCCTGGGTAATTAATTGGCGCTGTTGGAGGGGCCTGTGGCTCACTGAGCCTTTCAGCCATGCAGCCCCTTAAAGGCCCACGGATTATGGATCATGTTAGGCACGCCGCGCAGGGACTTAAAGGCCGCCTCGCTTGATTGGAGATGACTAAATGAATGCCTAAAAGACTTTTTATTAATAAAAGCTCCAGAAAAATTGAAACGTGAACTGACACTGACCTGAATGCAGCTTAAATCTTAGTGGAGAGGGAAATAAAGCACACAAAGCAGCCACCAGAAAATGTAGGATTTGATGGTCATTTAGAATATTTATTCTAATTATTATGGATTTTTATATTTGTGTTTCTTTAAGCTTTTTTAACAAATTTTTAGACGGTCTTGAGGTAAATGTGATTTTCCACTTAACGTACACTACTACTAGGTTAGGGATTAAAAAATCGAATATATATTGGAAATATATAACAATTATGAGACATGTACAACCTAGTTTTTACTTGGGATGGGTACCAAACCAAAACTCTTTGCCATGTTACTACTAGTATCATATAAAAACGTGGGTTGCGGTGATTTGTCGTGGGATCAGATAAGAGCGAATAATTGTTCTGGTACAATATATCGAAATATGTATCATATTGTGGGATGTGTATTGCAATACGTACTGTATCGCCAGACTCTTCTCAGGACACACCCCTAGTTAGGGATAGACCAGAGGTTGGCAACCTTTAACAGTAAAAGAGCCACTTGGGCAAGTTTTCTACTAATCAAAACCAAGAAGGAGCCGTATAGTAAAATTAGTAAAATTGGATTTACATTCATGGCCATCTTTTTTTTAATAAATATGAATTATGTCTATTTTTTAGCACAAACATAAGCAAAAATATAAAAAGAAACTAGCATTTCTCAAAATGGGATTTTTTTTAAACGATTTTCCTTTTACCTTTAGTCGAGGCTAAATTAGCGAAAAAGCTAGCTAGGTGCTCAATTACTAGCTGAATTCCAAATTAGCATAAAATTCCTCAGTATGCTGCTAGTATGCTGCTAAAATAAAGCTAAACACTAAATTAGCTTAAAAACTCAAGTAGATAACAAATTAACCAAAAATGTTAGCATATTGCTAAAATATTAGCTTAACTCCAAATTAGCATAAAACATTTCATTAGAGGCCAAATTAGCCAAAAAAAAAAAAAACCTCATTGCTCAATTACTAGCTGAACTCCTAAATGGCCTAAAATTCCTCAATAAACTAAATTACTCAAAAAAGTCAGCCTGGTTCTAAAATAAAAGCTAAATTTTAAATTATCCCAAGAAAACGTCCATGGATAACAAATTAGCCGAAAACATCTGCACATTGCTAAATTATTAGCTAAACCTCAAATTAGCATAAAATTCCTCAGTAAACTAAATTAGTCAATGTTTGTTGCTAAAATAGAAGCTAACCTCTAAATTAGCCTAAAAACCCCAGTAGATAACAAATTAGCCAAAAATGTTAGCATGTTGCTAAAATAATAGCTTATCTCCAAATTTTTGAAAATTACTATTTGATTTTTCTTTACCCAGAGAGCCACTAAGGAGGGATAGAAGAGCCACATGTGGCTCTGGAGCCGCAGGTTACAGACCCCTGGGATAGACCAATGAACTCTAGATTGTTGGTGACGAACACCCACATTCCTCAGTGAGAGCAGATCTAACTCATTTAGAAAAAAAAGTTGAGCATAAATACCTATTTATTTATTGTACCTGCAAAACTTTGCAACACAATAAAACAGGCGACATATCACAAGGTTTGTGGACATTTGAAAAAAAAAAATAATAGTGAAGCACCTTCACAAAAATGTCAGAGGTCTTTAAGGTCAGAATTCAACAAATCTAAACAACACATTCCTGTAAAGAAAAAAAAAACAAACTGCGAGAGTTGACAGATGCCAAGATACAGGTGTGACAGGAAATGTCGGAAATGCTCACACCTCCAGATGTCAATAAACCTCGTCTTTCACCCACAGAGAAGGTGATAATCCTGGCAGGTGTGACTGATTTTCCTACTAAAGTTTTATGCTATAGGGGCTGTTCAGAACGTGGCTGCAACAGCAAGGATGGCTTTGCAGACACACAATGTTTATTGCTTCTCATAAATAAAGTAAATGCCCACCTTTTCGTACCAATCTTGCACATTAAATCCCTAAAAAAAACAAAATATCTATATAAAAAGCTCATATACATCCAAGAATCAACTGTGATATATACAAAGCAAACCTTAAGACATTCATGCAAACAGAACCTGAAGAATCACATAAAAACACCACAGTAAAACAGAAAACTTAAGTGCATATTATTGAACCTCTACCTTTAGAAATTTGATGCAACATGCACAAGTTCCTGACTATTGCAACGTTTCCCAGGTCTTTGGCTAAAACGGTGAGATGACGTCCCTTTCACTGCGACTCAGACAGGCACTTCAGAACTACTTGGACATTGCAATGTTCCACAAGTGGACAATAACCGCACACTTATATGATGAATTAATATCAGCTCTACCTTAAGTAATCCCTTAAATACAGCAGTAAAACTCTACGTTTTCAAGTAAATCAGTATGTGATCTTTGCCAGTGTTTGGACAAAAAGGTGGAGTTATAAAGTCAGGCAATAACGTAGTTTTGATAGCTTAGAGACACCGATAAAAAATAAATAGGATGTATATTGATGATATAGTGATCTTAAGTGCTACGGTTGATAGAAATGATGGAAATATATTAGTTTGCTGCCTTTGATGGAGCAGCAAATGTGAGTAAACAAACAACAACAGACAGATGACACTCGTTTTTGAAGACATGATTTGATATATGATAAAGGTAATAATCCTAATCTGTGTCCCACAGTCTAAAAACGCTCAGTTGATTTGAAAAAAAGGACAGCACACAGCCGTCCTACTGTTTCCTCAAACCTAAAAATACTTCTTTCCTTTGAAAAATGAAGTAAAACCAATTGCAAGTTAAAAAACGTTCAAAATATGCTAAATAAATTTACAAAAAAAAAGAGAGAAAAAAGGCACAATCAAAAAAAAACAAAAAATCAGAACCCTCGTCAGTCAGGTGGGGAGTAAAAGTCTGTAGACTCTTCGTAACCTGAGAATGATCTCTTCTACACGCTGCTTTCAGGTGAAGACGTTTGTTCTTCTGGAGCGAACAGCCGTTGGAAAGAGTTTCAATGCTGAGATCAGGCGTCACAGTGAGGAAAAACATTCAAAGTAACCGTTTGAAAGACCCTGATTACAGCTGGTCTAAACAAAAAAATAAAATAAAATAAAAACCTAGCGAGAAGCTGTAATTGTCCACTGATACCAGCATTAAACACTGGAGGCGAGCAGATGGAGAGCATGTGCAGTGTTTGGCCGCCGCCACCACCTGAGTGGGTGATGTACACCGTAGAGCTACAAGAGGGACGTGTGGCTGACGTGGAGCGGCTTTCTGCTTCGAAGTGGGAGGAGCCACAGCAGCTTCCAGCGCGTGCCACAGACTTCAGCCAGAGCCCACTGCCAGGACCGCTTTGTACCAAATCTGCAAAGAGGAGGAAGGAGGAAACTTTTCAGAACATTCACATACAAACGGATTTTTAGACATTAAAGCACAACATGTGCAGCCAGAACCACCAATACAAACAGCTTAAAACACTGTAATTATTAAAGGAATTACTATTTTTTTCCTTTAGTAGGAATTAGGTATTTTAAATTTCTTTGTTTTATTATTAATGCAAATACTGTAGTTTTGACATTTGACTGTGATTTTACAAAATGAGTATTAGTGATTATTCTATATACAAGTGCATAATAGTTTTTCCTCATGCATGCTTACTTTATGCAGTTTAATCCCTTACTCTGCTCTTGTATTTTCTGTGTTTATAATTAAAGGTTTTTATCCGAAAAAGCTGAGAAAAGGGTTTGTGTTTTATCTGTTAAGATTTTATTTCCCTTTAACTTTGTTTTGCTCATTTAGAACTGGCAGGAAATCCTTTTCTTTTAGGTGACCTCCAAACAGATTGAAATTTTCGATATTCCCAGCGTTCCCAAGTTGGCATTCCTGAAGATCCAGAAACCTGAACAGGTGTCAGAGTCTTTATAACCAGCGTTCTCTGGTCGATGTTCCTGGTGTCCTAAGTCAGCGTTCCCAATTTAATGTTCCTGCCGTTCCCAAATCAGAGCTCCTGGGATTCCCGATTCCTGAACCAGTGTCAGAGTCTGTGTTACCAGCGTTCCAGATTCAGCGTTCCTGGTGTTCCCGAGCCAATGTTACTGAGTAGGCTTTCCCAGTCTTCCCGAGTAGGCATTCCCAGAGTTCCCAAGTCAGCGTTCCCCGCGTTACTGAGTTGGAAATCCTGGTTTCCCGAGTCGATGTTCTCTATCTCTCAAATCGATCTTCCAGACTTTCCAGAGTCTGCGTTCCCGGGTTCCTGAGTTGATGTCCCCAGCGTTCCCGAGTTGGTGTTCCCTGCATTCCAGAGTCTGTATTTCTGAGTCAGTATTCCCACAGTCAGCATTTCTTGCATTCCCATGTTGATGTTCCGGCACTCCAGAGTAGATGTTCCAAGTGCCCCAAGTCAGCTTTCCTGAGTCGTGTTCCCTGCATTCCAGAGTCTATGTTCCAAGTGTTCCCGAGTTAGCATTACCGGCGGTCCCCGTTTCCTGAGATGACCTTCCCACATTAATGTTCCCTGCTTTCCCAAGATGACGTTCCTGGCTTCCTTGAGCTGATATTCCAGGCAATCCATAGTTGGCATTCCTGGTTTCCCAAGGTGGCATTCCCAAGTTGGCTTACCCAATTTGGTGTTCCTGTTTTCCCAAGGCGACGTTCTGGAGCCAGTGTCCGCAGATTTTCAGAGTCGGCATTCTTTGCGTTTCCGTGTAGAAGTTTTTTATGTTCCTGAGTCTATGTTCTTAGCAATCCCGAGTTGCTATTCACAGTTTTCTGAGTCTGTGTTCCCGAGTCAGCTTCCCAGAGTTTGCATTCCCGGTTTCCCGTCAACGTTCCCGCCGTTCTCCAGACAGAATCAACACATTCCCAGTGTTTCAGAGTCTGCATTCCCTGTTTCCCAAGTTCCAGAGCCGGCATTCCTTGTGCTTCTGGCATTCTAGAATCTAAGTTCCTGGGACAGCATTCTTGAATCCACTGTCCTTAAATGGTGTACCTGAGCCGAAGTGTTACTAGCATTCTTGAGTCGGTGTTCCTGGTTTCCTGAGTTGACGTTCCCAAGTCAGCGTTGCTGGTTCCCTGAGTCTCCAATTCTGAAGCTGCGATCCTGAGTCAGCGTTCCTGTGTCGCCATTCCCGGTTTCCTAGGTCTAAGTTCCTGCCGTTCTTGGGTCTGCAGTCCTGAGTCAACAATCCCGGCGGTCCTGAGTTGACGTTCCTTGTGTTCCAATTTCTTTGTTCCCAACATTCCCCAGTCAACGTTCTCGGTTTCCATAGTCTGCGTTCCCAGTTTCCTGAGTTGATGTTTCCAGCATTCCTGAGTCAGCTTTCCCGGAGTAAGGAATTTTTGGTTTCCCCAAGTCTGCAATGCCGAATCTACATTCCTTGCATTCTCGAGTCCATGTTTTTTAAATCGGCGTTCCTGGTTCCCTGAGTGGGCATTCCAGAGACGACATTCCCAAGTCAGCATTTTAGAGTCGATGTACCTTGTATTTCCCAGTCGAAGTTCCTGGCATTTCAGAGTAGGCAGTCCCTTCGTTCCCAAGTCAATACTCTAGGTGTTTCCAAGTTTGGTGTTCTTGGTTTCCCGAGTCACCATTTCTTGCATTCCACAGTTGATGTTCCCAATTAGGCATTCCCAAGTAGGCAATCCTGGTTTCCCGATTCTGTGTTTCCGAGTCGGCGTTCCTGGTTTCTCGAATCCCTGGTTTCTTGAGTCGGTGTTTCTGAGGCAGCGTTCCCGAGTTGATGTTCCTGGTGTTTTTGAGTGGCCGTTCCTTGAGTTCCCGAGTCAGTGTTTCCTAACCTGCGTTCCTTGTGTTCCAGAGTCAACGTTCCTGATTTGGGGTTTCAGAGTCTGCGTTCCCAGCGCTTCTGAGTCGGCGTTCCTGTGTTACCAGACTCTGTGTTCCAGAATCAGATCAATACATTTCTAGCCATTTTTACTACAGGACCACTACTTATTATTCAGTGTTCCTCAGTGAATAATAAGTTCCTCAGCTGCAGTCATTACTCTTACTACCACAAGAGGGAGACTTACGTTTCATTGGAGAAGTGAGACATTTTTTCAATGGTGGTCATATCCTGGTGGGATGAAAAAGAGACAACTATTTAAAACAATTTAAAAAGACACATTTAAATTGACAGGAAAGAAATAAAAACTGTAAATATGTTGAATATATTGTTTTTAGAACTGTGCATCTGTAAATATATACAATAATATTCCATGATGCCGAATAATTTTACATATTCAACCCTTTTAAAAATCTGTTTTTATGTTTGAATTTTTGGATGAACTTAAGAAAGAGACTTCAATGATTCATCCTCCTCTTGTGTACATTTAGAATCCACAAATTTAATTTTGGTGATGTGCTTTTTTTGCATGAACTGCATCAATAAGATTCACTAAAAAAGCTCTGGACTGGTGATGCAATCTTCTGGTTTAAAGTCAGTCAATTTATGAACCCAAATCCTAGACTTCATGCAACTGCAACCACATGGGGGCGCCTTCATGTGCCATAAGTAGCCAAAAAAGAAAAGTCTAGCTGACATCACTACGGCACAACAGTTTTCTAATACTAATTAGAAGGCAGAAGCACATGGAAAGCAGAGCCTGAAGTAGAAAGTTTGCTACTTACTGAGAGGATGCCTGCCATCTGAGTGTAAAACAAGCTGGACATGCCACCGAACATGACCACACCCATGAGGGCGGAGACTCTGAGGAGAGCCAGCTCATGTCGAGTGGTAAACTTTTCCTGAGTGTTGAAGCACAACAGAAACCCGTCAGATTGGTACTTTAAAGGACAAAAGAATGTCTTAACTATGTCCTCCATCTTCAGAAAATACTAAAATTACATGGTTAAAAACACGAATTTCGAGTCTTCACAGTAACTACGACAGATGCTAAAATACGCCAATACCTGGTCGAGTCTGGTCAGCGGCTGGAAATAGTAGTACTGGCAGAAGTCCAGCACTAGAGTGAAGAAACTGAGGACCTGAGTATAGAAGCACAGCTGCAGGAAGAGCCAGTGGTTGTCTTCTCCCACACAGTTGTTAATCCTGCAACCACGTTCAGCACACAAGCATGCATTTATTGTGGTTTGATTGGTTTCTACACAAGCTCTTCTGCAGATTTGTGAGCAGGACAGAGGCTTTACATGGTGATCACCTGAGATTAAGACATATACAGCTCATGTGATCGTAAAAGTAAGGTTTTTCTCAAAAAAAACTCTCATTTGTGACCGTTTATCTTAGAGTTATGTAATATTTTACAACATTTTTATTTACTCTTATAATACAACCTTCGATTTACTTTCATTATTTTTACTTTTTCTGAGAATTTCAATTTTTATGTCTGAACATTGTCTCTTTTCCCAGATATTGCCTTAGAATTCTTGGTTTAATGTTACAATTTTTAGTTGACTTTTCTTTTTGGTAATCTGACAATTTCCGGTAAGCTTTTTTTATGTATGATAGTTTTTCTAAGAATTAGAATGTTTTTATTCTGATATTTTGGGGCAATTTCATTTAATCCTATTGTTTGGCTTTAACTTATTTTTTATTTTTGCATTTCAATTGAAAATAATCTTGT
>NC_050529.1:11779829-11787314 GCF_002922805.2 Oryzias melastigma | reverse complement strand
TGGGGCAATTTCATTTAATCCTATTGTTTGGCTTTAACTTATTTTTATTTTTGCATATCAATTGAAAATAATCTTGTTTAAATACAAAGTAATTAGTGCAAAACGTTATATTTTTAAAGTATGTTAAAATAGGATATATTCATAGAAATTAAATTTCTATTAAAATACTCATTTTAATCTCTCACTTTATTCTTAAAATTTGTTTTTTCATAAAAATACCTTTTAAATGAGAAATGTTTGTCTGAATACTTATGCTTTTACATATAATTTTATAGAGATCTTACTTTTTTTAATGTGAGCATCTTTTTATTATTATTATTATTATTATTTTTAAAACATTTTAAATTTCCTAGATCTATACTATTCTTAGAAATATTTATAGTCACAAAATAAAATGGAATTTAAATTAAATTACTTTTTTTAAATAAATATTTAAAGACTATATTTATTCCAAAATTTTTACTTCAATCTTGGAATTATTTAGTTTTTTGTCAAAAATAATTTCTTTTCCTGAAATCTAATATTTTAGAAATCTCAGATTTTCTATTACTTTTAATCACAGTCTTCAATTTATTTACATTTCTCTCTTTAAGATGTGTTTTTTCAGAATTATTTTTGTATAAATTTGATCATGTATCTAAGAATCTAAGAAACTTGCTTTACTTTCATGTCATAAGCTTTTTTATGATATTAGAACTCTAAAAAAAGTTTTTTTTTTTAAACTTGTTTGCATAGTAAAAAGTTTTGCAGAGAACAATACATGCTTCCTATAGATGTTATACATCCATATCATTAAATGATCAAAGTTTTGCACTATAAACATAAAAATCTGGCATAAAGTTGCAGAACTAGTTTTTTTTCTTACCAGGGGCAGTGATGGTCCATCCTGCGCACACAATGACCACAGCGACTGCAGTGATGCGACCTTTTAGGTCTCATGAGGTTGCACTTATTGCACAGTTCCCACTGCTCACGCTCTGTTATAAAAATGAATAAAATTAGTTATAAATGGTTTAATTTTTCCTATTTGAGTGACAAAAAGTTATCAATCAGTATGAGATGACAAACAGTTTAAAGTGAGGGTATTTTCGGTCATTTTTACCGGAGTGAGGTATGTGCGGGTCCACGGGAAGCCGGCCGGGATCTGCAGTGGAAGCTCTGACCAGCGCCATCAAGCAAAGCGCTGATGCTATGTAGTAACCTTCACAAACATACAAAAATCGCTGGAATTAATCATCACATCAGAGAAATGTTAAATTAGAAGCAAAACCAGGGATTAAAAATGAAAAATACAGGAAAAAAAGATACTTACAAACAACTAACACCCAGGGAATATGTCCTTCGTCGTAGTGTGGGAGCAGAACCAACTTGGGGACGAACACAGTGTTGTAGAACCAGATCCCAAACACAACACTGATACACAACCAGCCCATAGGATCCACCACAAAGTGCAGGCGAAGCTTCATGGCTGCTGCTGGAGAAAATAAGTTTCAGAGAACCTAGTTTAGGTTCCTGACCTGAACTACACATAAAACCCAACAGGGAACGACAACAAAGTGAGAAGGAAACCTGCGTTTCAACCTTTTAAAGCTCATTTTCAACAGAGAAATTACACAATGGTTGCGAAACCAGCAGAGGAGGGAAGTCAAGGTGTGAGAAGGCCCCCACCCCTCAGCCTTTCATTCTTTAAAAAAGCAGAAAACTACATCGGGCTATGACCTGGTTTTGTAGTATAGTCGTCTTTTAGAACTACAAATAGCTTTTCCTGTAAATCCTGAATCAAAAGCAGGTTTGTCTGCAGATCACAACAGACTAAAGGTGAAAACATTTCTATTGTTATGGAATCCTGATTCCCCTTTTTCCTGTTTTTTCTTCCCTGCCACCCCTTGTTTCTATTTTTATTTTCATCTAAAGATGTGAAGTTTTCCTTCATGTCTTTGGTTTTTATTCTCATCACCAGTCAGTTGATGCAGACAAAGAATCTCTGATGAAAAAAGCCTCAAAACGTCACATTCTGTGACTAAAACTGTGAGATTTAATATTTCTTTTTTGTCTTCTAATAGAAAAAAAGAAAAGGTATAATCCACAGAACCAAAAGAATACTGAGTAAAAAAGGCATAATTTTCTATATTCAACAGTAATACTTCCAGTAAAATTTGTGGAAATATAAACAAGACAAATATTGATCTATGAATTAAACATCAAAAAAGAAATTAAAACAATTAAATACATTTGTTTTTTTTAATATACTTAAAAATACATTTTTACAAAATCAAATACATTAAAGTTTGTGAATATTTTTTGAAAAAAACCTGGAAACTTTAAAAATAGTTTGTCTTGATAATTCAGACATTTTTAAAAGGAAAAACTAGTAAGATAATATTTTTTATTCTTGAATCCTGCAAAGCAAGAACAAATTGGAGACGTTCTTCTGTTTTTGAAAACAAAACTTTGAAGTTTTCGGGATAAAGATTTTATATTAGTTAATCCTGTCAAGGAAATTTTGGTTATAATAAAGTATTCAATAATTGCTTGATACTAGTAAAATAAATTTATGTATTAGTAACATTTTGTATATGCATGTATGTGTATTTATATGAATATGTAATGTAAAGTTTTTGTTTCTGTGCTTTTTTTATTTTATTTGATGGGATTCGATAAGCATGATGCTTCAGCACAGCCCTATTTTTGTTAACGTTGATTATTGTTTAACACTAGCAACACTTTTACATTTGAAGAAAGGGATGAACTTCAAACTCAATAAAAAAAATATCTATTTACCAAAATAAATGAAAAAAAAGATTTACATTTGAGACATCTGTGTTTTTTTCACCTTTACATGCTTTGACTCAACACAAGAAGGAAGTTATTTAAAACTTGAGAGTATGTTCAAGCTCCGGTAGAAACTAGACATACATCTAAATTACTAAATTAAACAAGTCATTAGCTTTAAAAAAAATACTTTCTTTCTAAATGTTTTTTTAAAAAATCGGAAATAAAATCTTTGCATCGACTCTGTCTACATGCAGTTACTTTAAGTTTTTGATTGAAATCCTTTTATTTCAAATACATTTTATTTAAGTGGGTAGAAGAAACTCATATAATTTCCCACACAGTCCCACTATATTTTATGCATACATTTTTACACACTGAAAATATAATCATTTTTCACATAAACATAGAATAATAATAAAAAAAAGATAAGCATCATAATAACAAAACAAAGCCTTAACGATTAAAGCTTTTTTTTTATCTAAACAACATTGAAGTCAAAAAGTGATAACAAATGTTCTTGACATCCTGGTTAAAAAAAAGAAAAGGAAAAAAATCAAAATTACATTTTATGTTAATTTTTAAGAAAATTATAAACAAGAAGGGATTCTGGTTCTTGAAATGACATGTCTATTTATCCAGTTTATCTCTCTGATTTATTCTATAAATTTAAGCTTGTGGTGCCAAACTCAACGAAGTCTAACAACAACAAAAACAAAAAAAAGAAAGTAAGAAAAAGAAAAGAAAGGAAATGCTGAGACATTTGTAACAATACAATTGCAAAGGAAATGACTCCAAGTGTGGCAATAACACAAAATGTAGACATCCAGTGTTGAAATGCTGTGACAGGTGTTGTTACATTAACAAATCCTATGAAATGACACAAAAATGTTAGAAATGTGTAATTAAAGACGAGATTGTTTGTTTGTTTTTTGCTTTTAGATGATGAATCCACTTCATCATCCAAATACCTAAACACTATTTATTATTAGCAAAAACTGCTTGCATTTGTGTGTGTTTTTTTTTTAAAAATGGCAATAGGAAGAATAAATTAAGGGTTGTGGAATAAGGAAAAAAATAAAAACTATGCATTTTTGATTATATATGTACATGTATTTATCTGTTTTATTAAGATGGTGAGTCTAAGCGCATCAAATCCACCTTTAAATCTTCTTGTTACATTATAAGAGGCTTGTTATTGTGAAGCCTCGCCTGCTCCATCACTCATCCTGACACCCGTGCTGGCTTTAGCTTCACAGCTGTACAGAACAATAACACGCCCGGCTTCATTTATTGAACTACGATATGTCTGAAGTGAAATTCTAGCCATCAATTAAGATGTTGAATTTTAAAAATCCTTACTTTTTATGCTGCTCGTCTTGAAAATGAATCGACGTTGCTGCTACTTCCTCATCCGAGCCTCCGTACGTGAGCTAGGCGGAGCCTATGCAGTTTTTTTTCTCCAAACACACCTTTAGTTAAAAAAAAGTAGAGAAAATGTCACTTCCGGTTTTACGCAAAAATAATTATTACATTTTTAAAACATACGTTTATTTATTATTTTTATTATGATTAAAATAATATTTTTTTCTATTTGAAGTCTTAACACGTTATGTTAATTTAAAAGTAATTATTAAAAAATAGTTTTTAATCAAAAATATAAAAACTATTTTATTCCTAGGTTTTTTATTGAGTTGTATTTTTCTAAAATAAATATTTTTGTATTTTTTGGCATAGAAAATATCATTTTTTCCTTCCAAAGAAAATATCCTAAATAAGACTTATCTGACGTGTGCTGACGCAATTCAACTTCCGCTAATATTTCTAGCGGCTTGTTGACAACGCTAGCTAGCTTCGCACTACAAAAGTAGCATCATTTCATTTTAATGTTGACACAAAATGAGTTCCACTAACATATTTAAACTCAGATGTTCCCTCCCGGGCCACGAAATGGACGTAAGAGGAGTCGCAGCTGCTGCTTTTCCGGACGGAGCCTTCGTGTCTGTGTCCCGAGACCGAACCGGAAGAGTCTGGGTGCCGAACTCAAGGTAGCTAGCATTAGCATTAGCCTGTCTGCTTAGTAACTTTGGTCAGGTACTTACTATTGTTGTGACCGCTAAAACGGGTTATATACGTAAAAAGTATTTAGTAACAACAACCGCCCTCAATCCTAATGAATTAATTATTGTCATATCCTTGTAATAAAGAAAAAAATGCACTGCTGTGTTGGCTAGGTTGCTAACGGTTGCTCAAATTAGCTTTGTCATAATGCAACTGAAGTGTTTAACCAGAACCATATACTGGGGTATTATTTGTATCTACTCTGTCATTCAGCTCATTTTACACATCTTTAGTGTTTCTTCTCATAACGGATGTTTGTGGTTTCTCTTCTCCAGCCCAGATAAAAGCTTCTCGGAGATGCTATGTATGGCTGGCCATTCAAACTTTGTATCGTGCGTGTGCATCATTGCCCCCAGTGAAACATATCCCCGGGGACTGATTGCCACTGGTGGGAACGATAATCTTATTTGTGTTTTCTCACTGGACCGACCACAGCCTCTATACACCCTTCAGGGTCACAAAAATACAGGTGAGTTGCTCCTTAATACAAAATTTGGGGAGAAATTCAAGATGATAATGGATACAGACAGTCATATTTGATTTTCTTTATTCCCTTTTGCAGTTTGCACTCTGTCGTCTGGGAAGTTCGGGACACTCTTGAGTGGTTCATGGGACACCACAGCCAAAGTGTGGCTTAATGAGAAGTGCATGATGACTTTGCAGGTAAACTGAAGTATATTTATGCAAGAGATCAGTTTCCATTTTGGGTGTACTGATTAATCAATGAATGGATTTATATTCCCACAATTCAACCAGATTGATTTGTCTTAGGGAGGTTTATTAATCGACCTATCCCAATTATAAAATAATTTCAAAATGAAATAATTAAGTCAATCTTGGAAAATATCCTTTGAATTGGATCTCTGAGTCACTCTGGTTGAATTTTGGATCAATTTTAGGTCAGTGAATCGGCTTGTTTAAAATGAACCAAAATTGACTATAAATCCTATCAGAAACCACGAATAACGATTAATTTTGTTAAAATGAATCGTTACACCCCCTAGTTTCCTCGTGTTATTTTTTTCTAGAAGTGTGATCACTGACTTTGCTTTTTCAGGGACACACTGCAGCAGTGTGGGCAGTGTTGGTCTTACCTGAACAAGGCCTCATGCTTTCTGGATCAGCAGATAAGACCATAAAACTTTGGAAGGCTGGCAGATGTGAGCGGACGTTTACAGGTGAGTAATTCTGTTTTGGGTGCACTTCTACTGCTCAGCTTATTTTTTTTTTATTAGTTTGTGTTTAAACTTTACATCCGCACTGTTTATCTATTCTTGGTTTAAATTCAGTTGTTTTTAACTTTCTTTAAATCCTATTTTAATGATCAGATCTTTACCATTTCTTTTGATTGTTTCTTTTAATTATTTATAGAAGGCACTTTAAATGCTCTTTGTACATGAAATATGTGATACAAATAAACTTGCCTTGGTACCCATCCCTATAATTATGTCATAAAATATGAAATCACACATGGACTGAGCTAAAAACTTTGTAATTGTTTTATGTCACCTGCTAGTTGCCCAAGCACTAACTGCAAACCATTGTCCTATAAAACCAAACTACATAAAGAAGAAAAAATGTTATTTACCTGTTTTTGTCCTGCTACTGATCCCTGTGCACCAAGTTGTGCAGTTAACAGAATCAGATTTATAAAAGAAAGTTAAGGAAGTCATATAGCAGTTTGTTTTAAATCAAACAAATAATTACATAGCATTTTTAGCCACGAATTAAAGTGTGGTAATTGTCTGATTTTTTTTTCTTTGCTTAAATAAAAATAAGTAAGTGCTTGCAAAAAGACATTTTGAAAGTACAGTAAATGCATCATTAACACAGCACAGTAAGAAATAAGGGTATTTATTTTGACCCTTATTTATATGGGACAACTCATTTTAGTGTGAACTTTCCTCCACTAGAGGTGCTAAGATCAGGAGCTTCTCTTAAAAAAAAAGAAAAAAAAAACATAGTGTAATAACAAAGTTGTGCCAAACCTTTTCAGTCCTACACTCAAGAAGCTTCAACCACTATAGTTAGTATTTATCTCAACTGTAGAAACATCTATTAGCTTTGCTCCCCCTCTTTCACCTCTTATCTGGAGTATTCCTAAAGTCCCTCTCCTATCATCTTCTGATTTACTTCAAAAACGTTCCCGCTGTCTTATTTTTAAATTAACATTATGCCACTTTTAGCCAAAATTAAAAAAAATCTGTGCTGTGTTCTGGGAAATGACTTCTGCAGATCACTCTTGTGGCATTTCTCTGATAAAAGAAGACGTATATTAAGAAAATAATGCTCACATTTATGTATTTCTTTATTCAAATCATTGTGAATTAGGAGCAGATGAAAAAATGCCGTCTGAAAAAGAGCATATTTGTTGAGTAGAAATACGTTGGGTGGGCAGCAAGCTAAATTCTCTAAGCTCTCAGCAACAGGAAGGGGAAAGGGGGTGGGGTTACTCCGCCCCAGTGGTCCCACCCACAACTTGGAGGTGACTTTTTAATGAACTTCTGCCTGCTCTGCTGCAACTATGTCCAAGAAAACATATCGTTTTAAAAAAATTTGTCTAAAAACGACGTAGTTGTTAAAAAAGAAAAC
>NC_050529.1:11743735-11779444 GCF_002922805.2 Oryzias melastigma | reverse complement strand
TCAGCAACAGGAAGGGGAAAGGGGGTGGGGCTGCTCTGCCCCAGTGGTCCCACCCACAACTTGGAGGTGACTTTTTAATGAACTTCTGCCGCTCTGCTGCAACTATGTCCAAGAAAATATATTGTTTTAAAAATTTTTGTCTAAAAACAACATGGTTGTTAAAAAATAAAACACTTTGAACACTTTTACTGTTGATGTAAAGATAATTAGGGAGGGACTTTAATTAAAATGTAACTTTTTGTTCTTGTATGTTCACATGTTCCCTCTTTTTCTTTTCCTTATTTGAGGTCATGAGGACTGTGTTAGGGGACTGGCTGTGATCAGCAGCACAGAGTTCTTTTCCTGCAGCAACGACACAAGTATCAGGAGGTGGTTGGTGACAGGCGAATGTGTGCAGGTCTACTACAGTCACACCAACTACATCTACAGCCTAGCCGTCTTCCCTAATAGCCAAGGTTGGTTAAGTGCGACAATATTGAAAGATATATGACATGATGTCATATCTATGCTGTTTTGAAGGCTTTTGTTGACCCACCTCTGAAGATCATGTTGACTCCAGAGTTGTTCTTTTCTGTCTAGATTTTATAAGCACAGGGGAGGACCGGACTTTGCGGATATGGAGGAAAGGAGAGTGCTGTCAGACCATTCGTCTGCCCGCGCAGTCGGTCTGGTGCTGCTGCATTCTTCCTAATGGGGACATAGCAGTCGGTGCGAGGTAATAAAAATGCATTTGCACCCTGATCTCTGTGATCATGTTTCACCATAAATATTTAAACGTGTATATTTAATACTCTTGAATTTGACATCACTTCTGCATTTCAAGAAACCCAATGACGGCTCTAAGAAGAGAAAACGCCTCTGATGCTAATGCTGATGCTATCGCTGATACTACTCTTCCGCAGCGACGGCATTATCCGGGTTTTCACAGAGGCTGAGGACCGCATGGCCAGTGCAGAGGACCTGCAGGCCTTTGAGGATGAGCTCTCCAGAACCACAATCGACCCCAAAACGGGAGACCTTGGGGACATCAAAATGGAGGACCTGCCTGGAAGAGAGCACCTCAATGAACCTGGTAGCCAAATAGTCCTCCAGTGTTTACATTCTTTGAGCTACCGTAACTCTTCAACTGTTTACACGTAATTCTAGCTGATTCGGAAGCGGAAAAAAGCATATTTTATGTTAGTGTTGCATTTTAGCGCAAAGCAGCTTTTCTCCGCATCACAATCAGCTGATTATGTTGATCGCAAAGACAATCTCCGGTCTTAAAGGATTAAGCATAAGCTAAAAGGCAGATCTTCTTCATTTCTTTTTCTTCAGGGAATCGTGACGGACAGACGAGGTTGATCAAAGACGGACAGAAGGTGGAAGCGTATCAGTGGAGTGTCAGCGATGGCCGCTGGATGAAAATCGGAGATGTAGTTGGAGGTTCAAACCAACAAACGTCCAAGAATGTGACATATGAAGGAAAGGTAAAGGCTCTCATTTGGTGTTAACGAAATAAATCCCGTAGGAAATCAGCCATTAATAGATGCCACTTGTCTGCAGGAGTACGACTACGTGTTCACTATCGATGTGAACGAGGGAGGGCCGTCCTTTAAGCTTCCTTACAACGTGACTGAAGACCCCTGGCTGACGGCGCACAACTTCCTGCAGAAGAACGACCTCAGCCCCATGTTCCTGGACCAGGTGGCTAACTTTATCATTGAAAACACCAAAGGTCATGTGGTGGGACCAGCGCCGCCTGCTGGTGGTGACCCGTTCACCGGTGAGATCACTAGATCTTTTTCTAGAACCTGCTCATTTGATCCTTTCGTGATCGAATTATTGTTTTCTTCTGCCATAGGAGGAGCTCGATATATCCCCGGCTCATCTGATGATCGAGGAAACACTGGAGCAGACCCCTTCACAGGTACGCAATCCTTTGTTTTTCAATTTAAAAAAAAAACATCTGGGATATACGTTTTATTTTTTCTTCACTCAAAGGAGCGGGTCGGTACATCCCTGGATCGGGCTCCAACACAAGTGCTCCTATGGGTGTGGCTGACCCGTTCACAGGTAAACTTCAAACCACATAACATGACTTTGAGGTCCCCAATTACTGTATTTTACACACTACAGAGTATAAATCACAGCAGCTTCCTAAAACACAGGAGGAATCTAGTATATTAGTGCAACATATGAACAATTACTCAACTCTATATCACTTGAAATCTCTAAATCCATTGAATTCTTCTTGTCTTTGTCGCTTGGGAACAATTCTGGCATGCTGCTTCCTCTAATACACTTATCTACAGCGACCTCTAGTGGTTGTTAGTGGGAAAATAACAAACACATTAATCTATTTATTTAAAAAAAATCACATATAAGTTGCACCCCCAGACAAACTACTCCAAAAAAGATGGTGAGTTGAAATATTAATTTCACTAAATGTAGTTAAAGCAGCCTGTTTAACATGAATACTAGAGTGTGAAGTTTATTAAATGAGCTTGAAGTTTGTTTCCAGCAACATGTCTGAAAGACAAGTGATTGACAGATATGTGGCATGGGAAGAAAAAAATTGCAACATTTTTTTTTACTTTTTCAATGTTTATTGAAATCAATTCCTCCTCGATCTGCAGGAGGAGGAGCTTACTCTTCAGCAGCGCTGAGACAAACGTCCACCAACATCTACTTCCCCAAGACGGACGGTGTGACATTTGAGCAGGCCAATGCCTCCCAGATCATCTGTAAGCACTTTGACTTCAGAACTTCACGATTTATTTGGGATGTCCTAAGTCTACTTTTTCTTAATTTCCTAACCAGCAAAGCTGAAGGAGCTTAATGGAGGAGCCCCTCCAGAGCACAAGCTCTCCGAGGACATTGTAGAAAGCCTTGAGAGACTACTGTTAGTGTGCGGTGGATCCAACTCCTCTGAATGTCCACTCACTATTCAGGAGATCAACCTGCTGTGGAAGGCTTCACACTTGCCTGAAGGTACAATAACAGCAGTCGAGTTTATGTTTTTTTATTAAGTTCTATCTAACCAAATCCCATTAATTCCTCCTCTTCCTGCTCTGTGTAGACATAGTCTTCCCCGTCCTGGATATTTTGAGGCTGGCAGTGCGCCATCCACAGGTTAATGAGAGCCTCTGTGGAGAAGCAGAGGGAGTCCAACTGTGCAACCACCTGCTGAGCCTAATGAGGCCCGAGGGCCGTCCTGCCAACCAGATGCTAGCCCTGCGGACTCTGTGCAACTGCTTCAGTGGCAGGCATGGCCGCGCTCTGCTCATGGCCCAGCGGGAGACGGTGCTGTCACGTGCTGCCGACTTGGCCGCCGTCTGCAATAAGAACATCCACATCGCCCTGGCCACTTTGGTGCTCAACTACGCCGGCTGCCTGCACAGCCAGCCCGATCTGGAGGCCAAGGCGCAGTGCCTGTCTGTGGCCAGTAGGGCGCTGGAGACGGTACAGGACAAGGAGGCTGTTTTTAGGCTGCTGGTGGCCTTGGGGACCACTGTGGCCTCAGATCAGACTGCCCAGGACTTGGCACGCTCTTTGGGCGTCACCTCTCAGATTTCCAAATACTCTTCAGTGTCGGATCCCTCCAAAGTGGGCGAATGCTGCCAGCTGGTTTTAAAAGAACTGCAATGATTTGAATGATTAGAAACAAAAGAAATGCTTGTTTCTACTGCTCTGTTTTGCATATTCACTTGTGAAGAATGAAAAACTTAAATATGATCTGCAATAAAAAAGGATGAATGGAAGCTTTTTTTACAGTCTGTTTTCATTTAAAAAGACATCCACAGCTCTTTGGTCAAAAATGTTGGGAAATAAGCAATCTTGGGACTGAAAATTGCCTAGTCTGAGCAACCTGTGGCTGGTTAAAGAAAAAAAAAATCTAGATTTATTTTAACTAATTTACAAACAGTTGAAGGACAGTCTCACAAGTTGATCTAAAACATTTTAAAGATTTTTTAGCACAGTCTATCACAGAAAATCAATTAGAGGTCAGTAAGCACAACCAGGAACAACGTTTTATAAGGTAGATTTCATATTTTTGAACAAATTCAAAGATTTTATGTCCACCGTATAGTTTTAAAATACGAAAAGGGTGACTTAAATAGCTCTGATTTATAATTTAGATGTTTTTTTCAAATAAGCTTTTGCTTTATCTGGACAAAAACGAGAACTAAGAGGTAAACTTTTCCCCTGCTTAGCTGGTTCAGCTTATTATTTTATTTCTTGCTCTGGAGTGGAGCTGTTACCATGACAATGTATTGCACCACCTATCAATTTATGTTCTTTTTGTGAAACAAATTGAATCCTAAAAATATATATATATATATATATTTAACATTTATTTCATAAGTGACTGTGGCATAAGCGCGATGATGTGCTTCAATTAATGGATTTTGTGGAAGCAACCGTCCGACACAATCAGGCTTGTTATTGTGTATGTTTATAGATACCAACCTGAATGTATAATGATAAAATGTACTGATTTATGAATCTAAATTTAAGGAAATAAGGACAATACATTTCATTCAAGTAGCACTAAAGAGTTTGCCACAAGGTTTTTTTTCTTTAAGAAGTCAATTTTTGATATTTATCATGACATTCAACGTTATTCAGACTTGACTTTTTTTAAAAAAATCTTAAAGACTGTGTTATTAACTAATGTGTAAGTATTCTTTATTTAGCTTTATTTTGAAAGTCTTCCCGGTGGAGTATGTTTCCACCGGAAGATGTTTTTGACAACATCCGGGTCGTATTTGGAAAATTGGCGGTTGGTTACGCGCATTGGTGTTTTTGTGTTCTTTTTTGGCGAAAGATATTTAAACGTCGACTCTATTCCATCTCATTATGCGTTTATTTACACTATAACTTTTTAGTGCTCATTTTTACTTTAATTTTGGATTCATGGTTTCTTTCTGTACACGGGAAGGCGTCCGTCGGCTACGGGTGAACTTTACAGCTAGCTTAAGAGCTAACTCTCAATAATGGCGAATTCAGAGTTGATCAAAAAGAAGAATGGACACCATCTGTGGTTTTCTCTTCTTGGACTGGGTTTTCATCCAGAAAATGCTGCTTCGTCTGTCACAGGAAAAGCCAACGTTAAACATCTCAACTTGGGACCGTGAGTTTGTGTTTTTTTTTTCGTGCTAAATTTAGAAATTATCTTAGTCTGATTTTGCAAAGGAGTAGTTAAATAGACTGTCCCGTCTTGAATATATTATATTCCTTATATTCGTTTTAATCTGTGCAATCTTTGGGTTTATTAGGAATATGTTCACGAAACCTAATAGGGAGGCCTTCTACATTGTGACTCATTTCCTTTTGGAGAAACTGAACCCGACTCGATTTCATGACGCCTACAGGTAGAGATATTGTTTGACCACTTACTTTCACAATTTATAAACAGGTCAATGCTTAAGCAATCTATTACTGTGATTTAGGCATTGCTGGCCTGTTTTAAACCACAAAGCTGATGCTGAATTCCGGAAGATTACCTGTAGCTGGCTAAGAGAAATCATGGTAAGCTTTGTTTGCTTCTCATTGTATTGTTGTCCTTATTATATATAAGTTTTTAAAAAACTCAATCAAGCATTTCTTTTTACATTTTAAATCAATTTGATCCCTTCTTCTATGTTTATTGTCAGTTTATATCTTTGTACAGAACTTTGTGTCTGTATTGACAATTTAAGTGCTTTATAAGCAACATTTAGTATTGTTATTATTATTAATTGTATGCACATTATTTTGTGTTTTCTCCCTTCTGCATTTAACACAGTAGTGAGCTCATATAATTTTTGTTTAAAAATTAAATGTCAGATAACCCTAGTTTTATTTGGAAGGTCAATCTGTGAAATGTGTATTGAAGGATTTGAATTCTTCTCTTTACAAAGATCATTTTGTCGATTTTTTATTTTTAATTTTTATTATGGGTGATGTAATTTGCACATATTTACATGTGACCAAGCACATAAAATGATAAAAATGCATGTTGGCCACATGCAATACCAGCAGTCAAATGCACAATGCTGCATTGCCCCCACGTATTTTAAGTATTCCCAAGGTTTAATGTTGTTGTTGGTCTCGTGTATTAACCTAACTGTAACCCTTCCTCTGGGTCTGTGCGACCAAGCAAGAAGTTCAGCATTGGCCGCATGTGTTTAGAAAATTATGTTTGAATGGTCACTTTCATTATTATTTAAATAATGTTGCTTTGGTTTGGTTTTCTTTGCCAAGCAATTTATTTTTCTGGGTTTGTCCTGATATACCAACATTCCTGTTTTTAATGGATTGTAGGATGAAACTGCAAATGCCGGATCCAAAGTTGTGGCATCACTATTCCTGTCGCCTGGAGGCCCCAAGTTTACCAGCTTGATGCTTCAATTGGCCCATCATGTCATGTTGCAGGAAATGAAAGCACTCATCACTGGTATTCCTTGATAAGATAACAGTTTTTGTGTCAACTCTGACATAATGGTTTAAACTTTTCTCTGTTTAGATCTAATAGCAGACCCAGAAAATGACATTAATTATTATTCTTATTGTTATTGGCAGATGACGGTTGGGTTCCTGAGGTTGCAGCACTTCCAGCCACCAGTTTGGACACGGCAGTTAAAAGATCCAGCCTGATCCGCAGTCGCTTTATGAAAGCTGCTGTAGATCAAGATCGTTTTCTCCATAATTACCAGAAACAAGCCCAGTAAGTACATTTTATTTAGTAGCTACAAATTATTAGTATTTTTTTGTATACTTTTAACTTTTATCAGCTGTTGCTAAAGACCCATTTCAATAATCTTTTGATCTATTTTAAAATTGTTCCCAATGATCCCTTAATTATGCAATTTTAAGCCAAAAATAAAAAACTGGCCTTTTTTAAGACAGTTTCTGCAGAGAGGCAGTAGTTCATTAGAAATTTGCCTTTGAGTTCTGGACAGGACTGTTGGTGCTGTTTAACCCCGCCCCCCTTTCCCCTCCCCATTGATTAGAGCTCTGTTTCCACCCTCTCCTGCTAGCTTACTGCACCTCACACTCCCAAACTAACATTAGTGGTATAACAAAAACGGCAAACAATAGCCGTACAGTTTTAAGCCATAAGTCAGCTCGGACGAAAAAAAAGACATAAATGGATCAAGGCGTCTACAATGGAGCAGTGACCTTTTGGCTAGCAGAATGTCGCTTTTATGTCACAGCTACAAGCTCTTTCCAATGACGGGTTTTCTTCTGCTCCTGATTCGCAACAATTTGAATATAGAAATACAATTTTAAACTAAATTTCCTTTTATATATGTCCTCCATCATCAGAAAAATGGCACAAGAACATGCTAAAACCACCAAAAGCAGAATTTTTATTGGAGAAGTTTAGTTCTTTAAACCTCCCACCTGTTGCTCATGCTCTAATTTGGTGATGCAGTCACGTGACAGCTGCTAAAGAGTTGCTAATTAAAGGTTTTCTTTCATGATGGTCAATGAAATGACTGCTAGTCTGCGTCTTTGGCACTACATCCTTTTTTAAATGACACTAAGTTGCACTACTGCATTTTCATTCTGCCTTTTTTGTTTCCTGACAGTATTGTGCAGTTCTTTCTTTTGTATGTTTCTTTAGGATTATTGTCAAGTCTATGAAGGAGATCAGAGCAGAGGGGGCCAAGTATGATAAACTGGAGTATGTGAAATTCCTTTTACTTTAAATAAACATTTCCAAAAATACTATAAAAATGTTAAATAATTAAGTACCTTCTTTGTGTCAATAACAGTGATTTTACACAAGATGAAGCTGTTCTAGCTGAGAAGACAAGAAAGGTACATTTTTATTTATATTTCCTTCCTATTTTAATAAAGCAGCACTATTTTTGACTTTCAAAGCTAATACTGTTACTGCTGTTGGACTACAGAAACAAACAAGCAAGTGACTTGTGAAAAATCTAATAAGTTCATGAATTTTAAGGTGCGGTCCTTGTGGTCAGACATTGAAGGGATGCTGTCAACGATCAAAGAAGACCAGAGTGCAGTAGAAAGTGTTTTGAAGGGAGATGTGGATCGATATGTCCTGGACGGAACAAACCGAACCCTCAGAATTCCTCGCTGCCTTCTGGAAAAAGTTGAGAAACTCCCACAGCAGGTAAGAAAAACAACCTCAGACTGGAGATGTATGCACACCAAACCACATTGTAGTACTTTTCATTTTCTTAACTCTATTTGTCAGAAGTTTCTCTTTTGATGCAATTGTGTAAACCTGAAGTGAGAGTAATATTAAAAAAAAAAAATTCTCCAGGTTCCTTTAATTTTTGAGGGTTTATCCTCTGGATACAAATAATTAAAATATAAACTGCTTTACGAGAAATGTCTGACATTATTGAAAGATTGCTTTTGTATGCATGTTCTTTCAGCTAACGTCAGGGAATGTGTATGAAGCGGGGAAACTAAACCTGCTCTGCATCGTGGAGCTGATGAACCACGCTTTGAGGACCCTGAAAGAAGAACACTGTCAGGTGTCTGCTGCCTCCAAACCACAGATCAGTCCTGAGGAACTGCAGGAAAAGTGTCGTCATATGACCCATGTGCTTCAGGACCTCTGCCTTATCAGGTATTTAAAGGAATCTACTTTTTGAGACCGTTACAACCATTAAGGGTTCTGGTTGTGCAGTTTTTAGCCAAAATCAAAAGACTTGTAGTGTTTTTTTATGGGATAGTTTCTGCAGCTGTCCAACAGAAATTGCTTCTGAGTTGTTGGGCATGTTAAAAACACGAATTTCATCAGGGTGGATCTTTCATTTTTTCTGTATATTTGGACATTTTTTATTGGTCTTGTTTTTAGGCAGAAGATTTCTAAAGAAGAAACTCCACAGCTCAGGTTTGCCATCAAAGATTTGGAGGCCGACTGGGACAGAAGGTGGATGGATACTCTGAAGGAGACGCCCCTTATGTCGTTTCTTAATAACGATCCCGTGAGTCCCCTCTTCAGATTGAGCTCCATCTAAATGCATTTTCTCTCAAGTAATTGTTATATTCTAACTTTTTCAGACTCTTGGTTTCCTGTCTCCTATGGCCCCGCTGTCTTTCGAACCTGCTGCGGAGTCTACTTACAGCAGCAGCGTCTTCTCCCAGTTCCCTGCTAAGCTTGTTGGTAAGCATAGCAGGACTAAGTTAAGGTCTGCGTTTGAGGAGCGTCCACATGACTTTTGTGCTTTTTCTTTTTTTTTAATAGAAGAAAAGCCTCCAGAGAGGGAATCACAGCAGCCTGTTAGCCCTGGTGTTCACACTCCCATCAGGTAAAGTCATCTTTGATTCATAATGAGTTTGTGATGGGAGGCAGATACCTGGACAGTCCAAAGGTGTGGACTGTCCGTCACTGGTCCTCCCTAGAGAATCCCTGCTTTCTGATGACCGCGGCGAATTGAGAGAAATCGCCACGGACAGATACGGAGCAGACACTGCCTGAGCACACATGACAAGACTATAGCAGAGGGTTGACTCACAACTGCATGCTTTGACTTGAAAATACACTTAAAAGCTCAAATTGATTTTATGCAACATAGGCCCTTTAATAAATCTTCATAAATTTAAATCTAATGCTTATTAAAACATAAATCTAAATTTTTGTTTCCAAAATAACAATGTTAGTCTTACTTGTCAACATTTGCTGAATTTGAAAATATCCTTAAAATCTAACCAAAAATTAGACAATTTTAGGTTTTTTTTGTTGTTTTTAAGAGTGAAGCAAAATGATTTGGACTCATTTTAATAAGTTTTCATATTTCTTCATCTGAGCTCTTAATGTGACAAAAATCTTGCCTGTGCTAATTTTGAGAAAAGCTTAAAAAGGTGTAGAGTACAGGTAAGTTAAACGACTTAACTGGTGAACTATACTGAATGTCCAAAAACAATTTTGGGAGGAATGGATCAGTAATTGTTGTTCTTGAAAACAGTTCCAGCAACGGGACAGTCGACTCATCTGAAACCCCGCCCACCAGGGCTCCACATAGAAAAACCTCTTTTGACTGGCTCATCGAATCGCCTCCATTTCCCCCTCAAAAGGCGGCTTCACCACCTATTGTGAGTACTTTTTTGTTGTTTTGATGGTTTTGCATCCCAGGTTCTTTTAATTTCTTTACTCCAAATTTAACTCATCTTTTATTGTGATCCAGGCCAGTGTCAAAAAAAACACTCTTCCGAAAGCTGCTCCTATGAAGACCCAGACTCAAATTTTGGACATGGAGTGTGATAACCTTGCTGATCAGGTATTTGAGTGCAGTATTTTGCCTGTGACGTTCTTTTGACTACTGTAACTCTTGAATCATTTATGCAATTTGCATAATTCCAGACACTTTTCTCCATGTCAGAATCAGCCAATTTATTTTAACCGTGCAAATGGTTGAAGAGTTACTATATCGTATCGCCAACAACATCTTTGATCTTAGAGGGTTAAAGTAACTAAAAAAAAATGTCTGTGAATTAGCTTGCAGATGCCGTAGCTTCACCTGGGCCTGTAGAAGGCAGAGATAAAGGCTTGGACTTTGAGGCGCTGCTGAAAACTCTGTCAAAGGATCCTTTCGCCACCAGAAAACAGCTTCCACGAACACCAGAGAGCTTGAGTGAGTATCCTTTTAAATATGAATCCTTTGTAAATGTAGGCAAACTTTCATAGTCTCTAAAAGTATCTTTTTCTTTCCTCCTCAAGTTAACGATGTGAAAAGCTCCTGGAGGAAGGCGGTTGAAGAAGTGAAGAAGAGTTGTCCAGCTGTGGAGCTGAATGACAGCCCAGCCGGGGGAATCGGGACCTTCGGTGAAACTCGTGGCACCAAGTCTCCCTCTCAGACTGTGACCTCTACTGTTGACCCCTCTATTGAGATCCAGGATGCTCCCTCTGTCTGCAAACAGGGGGTCTTTTTTAAGTCCAACCTATCATGGGACACATTCACCGAGGCCCTCGACAGCCCCAGCGGCACAGGCAGCAGTGCCGTCCAGTTCAGCCTCGAGCACGAAACCCTCCCCGAACTGCCCAGTTTGGATAGTCTGGGTCTTGACAACGACGATGATGATTTGAAATGTGAGGATGATGAAGAGCCGCTCATCACTTTACCACAGACTGAATCGAAGCCTTTTGTTTCGTATCACCTGGATCAGAGTCGGCGTGCCAACCGTGAGGGTGCACGGACAGCAGAGTGTCTTTTGGGAGATTTCAGTTTGGACAGAGACTGGCTGATGGGAGCTGGTCCGTCAGAGGAGAAAGCAAAAGTTTTCTCTCTGGATTTGGAGTCATTGGAGACTCCTTCACCCGCAAAGGAGTACGATCTCCCCAAGCTTATTTCATTCTCTCCAATAAATGACATGAAATGTTAACCAATCCCACAGAATGGGTTCCTCAGCAGGTCTTATTTTGATTTAAATACATGTAATAAATTTGTACAAAGCTGTAAAATAAATTGTATCTATTTTACTCCTAAGTTTTAAGACGGATTTTAGAGTTTAAAACATTAATAAAACTAAGATTTGGTTCAAAAGTGTTCCCAGTGTTTTTCTTTTTTTTTTCAAGCAAAAATAAAAAAGCTGTTTCATAGAACATTCCTCCAGAGTTGCAGTAGTTCATTGGAAATTTGCCTCTGAATTGTGGGCAGGGACATTGATATGAAGCAACCCCGCCCCCTTACCCTTCCTGTTGCTGACAGTATGGGAGCTTGTGGCCCACCCACAAATATAATTTTTCTCAAACATCTTTATTTGGGTTCCTTCCTGATTCACTTTTTTTTTTAATAAAGAAGTCTTCATAAAAGCAATTTAAGCTTAATTATCTTTATGCATCATCAGAAAAATGCATCAAGAGCATGTTGACGCTAAAACCATTTTTATTTGAGTGGGTCATTAAAGAAAATTAGTTACCACCTCTAACTTACAGAGCCCTGGATATGACGTTAAAGTCAAATCGTTGCCTAGAATCAATTTGTGGCCATGTATTGGTATTTTGTGTGCGCAAATTAGCATTTTCTGAATATTTCATTTGTATTTAGCTCTTCCAAAATACCAGTTTGTGTCCACAAAATTCAAATTTATGCTGACAATACTAATGAAATGCTATTTTGTTCCCACGAAATACTAATTTGTGTCAACAAAATTCTAATTTATGCCCTCAAAATACTATTTACTAATTTGCTTTCTATAAAATACTACTTTGCTCCCCCAAAATTCTAATTGTTAATTTGTGCTAAAAAAAAAAAAATCAATATGACACTAATTTGTGTCCACAAAATTCTACTTATGCCCACATAATACTTTTAAAGTGCTACTTTGCACCCACAAAATGCTAATTTGTGGCAGTAAATTACAAATTTTCCTCCAAGATGCTAATAATTAATTTGTGCTCACAAAATGCTAATAGAATGCTAATAATTGTGTCCTCAAAACTGTAATTTATAATCCCAAAATAAAAATAAAGTACTTATTTTGCCCAAAAAATACTAATAAAGAGTTGTGGTACGTAATATTCATTCAAAACTTTTTTTTTTTAAATAGACAGGGCCAATAAATGACAAAATAGCAATATGGGGGTGTTTGTTTTGATTTTTTTGTACTTTAAATAGAGCAGTTGGTTGCGTAATCCATGGAATGTATCCACAAAGCTGTGTGATGTACTCCTAGTGTCTAGGTGGCCTAACGGTTAAACTCCCGCGCTAACACTCAAGAGGTTACTGGTTCGAATCCCACTGGAGGCTTATATGTTTGTTTCTTTTTTTTTATTGTAATCCCAAAACTGTTCAATTCAGGTAAATAAATGTTTTTAAAAAATACACAGGGCCAATAAATGATAAAATAGCAATGTGGGGAGTGTTTGTTTTGATTTTGGTACTTTTAAAGGACAGGCAAATAGTGCAGTTGGTTGCGTAATCCATGGAGTGTATGCACAAAGCTGTGTGACGCACTTCCGGTTTCTAGATGGCCTAGTGGTTCAACTCCCGCGCTAACAATCAAGAGGTTACCGGTTCAAACTCAGCTCAGGACTTAGTTGTTTGTCTTTTGTTTAATCTTTTCTTTCTTTATCTTTTAAGAGTGTTTGTAAACTTTACCTCTCAGCCGGGATAATAGCAAATTCCTGCAACGGAATAAAAATTCAGAGGTTTAAAAAATTCAGAATAAAAACTCAGAGGTTTAAAAAAATCTGAATAAAAATTCAGAAGTTAAAAAAAATCAGAAAAAAAGTTCTGAGGTTTAAATGCTTCCTTCCAGTTTTTTTTAATATTTAAAACATTTAAATTGTAGAATATGAAGCCTGATAATTCTGTTTTTATATTTTAGATTAGTATAATATAGACATATAGTCTACAAAAGTATCCAAAGAATAGTAGCGCATCCATTTAGAAATACATTTAAATTTATCTTTATATTTTATTTTGTCAGAGGGTAAAAAAAAACCCTGTAGCAATATGTTTTTGTATATAAAGTTTACAATAATATAATCAGTTACACAGCTTTTTTTTTTTTTTGCTGCTGTAATAGTATTAACTATGTTCAAAATTGTATTTGACACAACAATAAGAATAAAAACATATATGTGGTAAGAACTTTTTTCTTTTTTTAAACTAACCTTCTGACCCTATTAATTTGAAAGGACTTTCCGGAAGCCACCATTCGTACATTGCCTGCTCGGGCAGCTTGTAGGTGAAACACCAACTGACGAGTCGCTCCTCTTCTCTGGGCGGTTCCAGTGCGAGAGAGAGAGGGGGGGGGGGACGTTTAGGAAGAAAACTCCCAGCTCAGACACAAACATGGCGCCTACCTCTACCGACAACTTCAGATGAGAGTGGCAGAGAAGTGACCTGCGAAGTTTGTGAGGAGTCTTTCTCGGGCCGCTCGCGCCTTTCGCCGCGCGGTGTTTAACCTGCGACGCACGAATACGGAATTTACTGGGCGGCAAAAACAGCAAGTTGCTTACATGTCAACGGCGCCTCTCTCCGCAGTGTAAACAGCTGGTAAGTACTCACGCTGTCTTTCTAAAAGCACGGTTAGGCCTAACCAGTTTGTTGGTCAACTTATGATAGAGTTTAAGTGCGCTAGCATGGCTTTATCTGCGGTTAAGTAAGGCTAGCAGCTTAATATGCTATATTTACGGTGTTGCGGCTTTTTACGGCACTTCTTTTTTGTTGCCGTGCATTGTTTAACCAGCACATTCGCGGAGTGACGTAAGTAGGTTGATAACCGAAGGACACATCCATGGTTATACCCACAGTTTTAGTAGTATTCCCCAAATCGAAGTTGACCTAGTTCTGGGTCGGATGCAACAGTTGGAAACACAACACCCCTTTCCCATCTGCTCCTCCTCCTCTTCTCCGGGCCTTTATTGACGCCACATAGCCGGACTCCTGCAGCCCGTCTAACATCTCAGATTATAATCCCAAACTAATCTCCCTACTTTCTATTCATTACACCTTCTTTATAT
Source organism: Oryzias melastigma (assembly GCF_002922805.2). NCBI lineage: Eukaryota > Metazoa > Chordata > Actinopteri > Beloniformes > Adrianichthyidae > Oryzias > Oryzias melastigma. The sequence goes on along the minus strand of NC_050529.1, from coordinate 11,765,025 downwards.
GCAGTGAGTTAAATGCAGGTAAGAGTAATCATAAAAAGGAACTCTTAACTTCCTATTTCTCTGGCTCGTTATCCCAGCTTCATTGTTCTTCTTGCCTTCCATGTCCTCTATAAACATACAATTAAGTCAATTATATTTCAGTATAAGATAAGACTGTTGTGTGTAATTAACTACTAGTATGATGGGCAAGAAAGCAGGTTGACAAATATGGTTATGGAGGATAAATATCCTCCTTAAAATGCGTTACAGATCCAATCCAATGAAAATTGTGTTTTTAATAGGTTATATTTATGTTTTTTTTCACGATGGAGGACATGTTTAAAGAAAATTAGGATTAAAACTGCATTTTGGAGTATTTCTTTATTCAAATGGCTGTGAATCAGGAACACATGACAAAAATCCACTTTGAAAAATGCAGTTCAAGCTCCTTGCTCCGGTCTGCTCTGATGCATTTATTTGGAGACAAATAGATCCGTTTACATCTTTGTCCCAGCTTGCATCTGACTCAAAACTGTACAGCTGGATACCTCCGATATTGTTCGGGGTTTTTGCTTCCCCAATGATGTTAGATCGGGGTTGTTAGGGGATGTAAAATAGTGTGAGAGAGTGTAAATAAGGAAATGATGGGAAATAGGGGAAGGCTTGCTCTGCCACAACTCAGGGCCAAAATTCTGCAGAAACGTATTTCTAGAAAACAACACAGATTTTGGATTTTGTCTATAAAAAATAGCCACTTGGAAGGCTTTTAAAATAGATTGACGTTAGGAGTGGGGTCATCTGGACCCGACAAGACGGCGCGCTGAACTTTTTTTTCCAATGATTTTTAATTTTCACTCGTGTCCGAAATCCTTTCCACCTTCATCCACATTTGTCATAGGATGGAGAACACGTCAATGTAATGCTTGGTTCATCTGGACCCCAGAAGATAGCACAAGGGTTAAAAAAAACACTTTTAGACACAACTACAGCTTTCATGCCCCCACAATTTTAGCATTCGGAGGAGCCAGAGAGGTAGGAAAGCGATTCAGGCTACGAGATGTTTTTCTCTTGTCACAATTGGAAAAATCTGCCGATATAACGAGTAGAATTTCTTTTGATAAGATTTTTAAAGGATTTTGTGCTGTCTTGCTCTTTTAAGACATAACTTAATCTTAAAAGTATCAATTAACACTTATTCGGGTATGTTGCTCAAAAGATTAAAAACATTACATCTTGAAATAGGTCTGTACTTTTATAAAAAGCCATATATCTTTTAAAGTAGATATGTATATATTTTTTTCATACATACATGCTTATTAGGTCTGCACAAATTAAATTAATTGTTATTGCGATATCAGCCTTTGCTATACACTTATCGCAAAAGACGGAGTAAAGTGTGATAAATGGTTACCTTAAATATTTACACACACGCTAAAACAATCTTATGACAGCTTTAAGTATTTAACAAATGGGATTGATCCCTTTTATGTTAGATGCCTGCCTCCTATGCAAACGAGAATCATTTGGAGTATAATTTAGGTTATGTTTACTTTTGTTTACATAAAACTGTTGCAATGAAATTGAAATAATGTATTCATTGCTTTTTGTTTTGTTAAATGTTACATCCTATTGAAAAGTTGCCTATAAGTTAGTTTTGTGTTATATCACTTGTAAAAAGTTATTTAAACTAGAAACTACACAAAATACTTTGTGATATTTTGTGTTTTTGCTGTGTTTTTTCCTTATAAAATAAGGACAAATGTGGTTAAATGTATTAAATGTGGTGCCAAAGTTACCACACATCTATTTTTTAGCACCTGACTGGCCGTCAGACAGCAATTCTCTTAACCACACTAGAGAACTCCCCACTTTCAGTGTTTGTGATTTGTTGCTCTTCCTATCTTTTGCTTTCACAGGAAAACTGCAACCAAGCAAAGATATAATGGCTCCTCTGCTCGTGTTCATTTCTTTCAGACATGCTTAATAGCTGCGTTATTAAAATCGATAACTGTTTTGAAAAAGAAATCCCGGAAATTGCCGTAGTGGAGGTCACTGACCTACAATAAAATGTTTTATTTAGCTGTTTTTATTTGCATGGAGTTAGAATAGGAGAGTAAAGGTTTCCTCCTGCCTTCCGCTGAATGCAGAAATGGGACACGGCTACTGTGAGGGTTTGTGTACATTGTACTTGCACTTTGTCACCACTATTGTATGTCTACACACTTTGTCAGGTGACCAAGGAGATAAAGTAGATGGCTTAGACAGCAGAGGAAGGCCGCTGAGGGACTAGAGCATTTCTTACCTCAAGTTTTCTCTGATCTGCTCGTTCCTCACAATTCTATTGCAAATCCATGTATGTATCCAAATATGATCTCTTTTATGACGAGGAGTGTCTGGCATCCAAAAAATGTTGTGATGTGTAAAAGATGTGCAAACCCATAGTAGTTCTTTTCAAGATTTTACATTAAAATGACCATATTTGTCTCCTTATCAACCATTTTATCTTGTCTAGTTGATCTTCCGATATTGTATTAAATGAACAGACGGCTTTGTTAGCTAAAAACGTTAGAATTTTAATTGGTCTACATTCACTTCACGCTTTGTCAGAAACTCAGCAGCGTGCAGGGGTGTGCTGTTTCACTGGAAAAAGCTTCGAGGTTCCACATTTCTTTCAGTTCATACTTTTCATTCCTTTCTTTTTATTCATCAGCTGAGCTTCTTGATGTTTGACCAAGTCTGCTGACTTGATGTGACGTTTTTCCAGTGTGTGGGGCCTGAAACACCTCAGTTGTTTTTGCTAAACTGCATGTTTGCCCGTTGTGAGACACATTAACTCCAGACACTCAAGTCTAAGCAAGGATCAACAATTTTAGTCTTGTGACTTGGCTCAACACCCCATCCTCTTTTTTGCCCCTTATAGGGGTATAACTTTTTTTTTTTTTTTATTGGTAGGTTAAGATCCGAGTTGCTTGTGCTCAAGTCTTCTGAGTCTAATGTCCGTTTACTTTTTTTTTTATTAGTGGAGAAAATGCTTCATGTCTGGGAGGCTGTTAGGCCTCATGAGGGAGAAAGTCTTGTGATTCTGCTGAGCTTAGCTTCGCTGGTTTTAGCTGCGGTTCATTGTCTGATCCAAACAAGTTCTTTCTCCGACTGTAAAACTGAGCACATTTAAAATACTTGTCATGGTGAGAAGCATTTTTTTTTCCTTTTGACTTCATTGTGATAAATATTTTGTCTGAAAAACAGTAAAAATGTTTCCCTTTCATATGATTGAAGGCACATAGATCAGTTTTTGATAGGGATAAGAATTTTAAAGTCCCACTCCAATCATCTTTTGATCTATTTTAAAAGTGTTCATAGTGGTCGTTTTTATTCATTCTAATACAGTTTTTAGCTTAAAAAAAGGAACAAAAAAACAGCTGTTTAGTTTTCTAGGGCATAGTTTCTGCAAATGGCAGTAGTTCGTTAGAAATTTTACCTCTGAGCTGTGGTTGGCACGGAGTAAGCCAGTTCCTACTTCCCATGCATCTGTTTACACTCTCCCGCTAGCTTGTGTCCCCTTATAACCCCAACCTAGCAACAAAAACGGCAAGGGATATTGGAGCTATCCAGCTGCACAGCTTTAAACCAGATGCCAAGCTTGGACTAGTAATAAGAAAACATATTAAACGATCAAATGATCCGTTTGTCTGCAAGTGGATGCATCAGAATGGAGCAGATCAGGGAGCTATTACACTTATTTTTTTAATGGCATTTTTTCATCTGTTCCTGATTCACAACAATTTAACTAAATAAATGCTCAGAATTGCAATTTTAGCTTAATTTTCTTTCTTCAAGTCCTTTTTAACATGAAACGTGAATTTCACTGAAATGTTTCTTTTTCCCTTGTGCTTTCTTATGGGGTCCAGATGACCCCATCCTTAGATTGATGTGTGATTCCTCCTATGACAACGATGGACAAAGGTAAACAGGATTTTATGTCTGCCTCAAACAGATAAAAAAAATCCTTGAGAAAAAAAAAAAGTTCTGCACGCTGTCTTGTGGGGTCCAGATGACCCCACTTTTAATGTAAACATGCCTAGGGTAGCATAAGGTTTACACGGAGTAGTGTAACAGTAAGGATCTTTATTTCAATATTTAAAAATACAAAATTGTGGACCAATTCTAAAGGTGTGAGCTGTCTGGCTAAATTTTGCTTAAAGATTCAAAGTCAAATCGACTGTAGAAAAAGATCTAAACAATTCATTCTCTGTTGTCAATTTGATTTGGCCAAAAAAAAAAAATTGAGAAGTTTGTCAGTCTTTAGGTGAGATCCCTATTTTAATGTTTTTTGTAATTAGTAGCTAAAAACCTGACAGACAGGTTTACCGCAGGTCTTTTGATCTTTAAATATTCTGCTAAGTAATAAAATAAAAAGTACAAAAGCAGCACAGCTTGATTTTCTTTCTTTATCTGCCTGTGTAAATCCCGGATAGGGTGTGAGTCCTTTTATGTGGTTGTTTATTAAAACTAAGGTTTTGTCACCTTGTCGGTAGCTCGTCTGACGCTCAAAATCTGACAACGCACTGTGATGACAGGTGGTCGTGGGGCCACTTTGTGCTTCAGATCCTCTAGAGTTCACTGCTACAGAGTGGCACTTGAAGCAGGCATCTATGCTTCTGTTCGGTCTGAAAGGGTTGTGTTTGAGGGTTTTACAGCTGAAAAACAAATTCTCCTGTGCGCTTTTGACTTTTTCTTCTATTCTTCTCTATATTTTTCAGGAAGTGGTGATTCTAGTGACGATGAATAGGGAGAACTTGCTCAAAAGCTCACATTTGCAGTACACTATAGAGGATAATTGGTCAGTTTGCGTCAATATTTTAATTACAGACTCCAACTTTTACCTGTTTGGAACTGTTCAGGATTATGTATCGTCTTCAGTGGAAAACTCCTGCCAAGATGACCAAGACAGATGCAGCTCTGTCTAATGCGCTCTCACAAACAGTCGCAGGCTTTCTCACCCATGGGGAGCAAGCCTCCAGGCTCTTTTGTGTTTAGGGGCTGAGATCATAATGGGTTAGACCATCAGGAGGATGGAATAAGGGGGCACACTATGAAGATTCAAATAGATAGAACTGGTTTAGTGTATTTCTCTACTCCTGTCATTTCTGACTCGATTAACCTGGAGACAAAAGTGCACAAATGCCTCTGTCACAATGAGAGGCTTCTCTCTGGTTTGATTTATGGCAAGTTCAGTTTATTTTGCCCTCAGTGGTCTTTGAGCATCACAGCTAACCATCAAAGCAAGTCAAGACTTGTGCAATCACCAAGAAACCAAACTTTGTAGTGCAGGAAAATCTATTGTGAAGAATTAGGGACAGGTTCAAGTCTAAACGAAGCATTTTTTTTTCTTAAAGACAACCAGTTTTGCTGGAGGTAGGGATTTATAACATTATGTTCTGCATCACAACTCTTCATCTGGTCTTCAAATAGGTTGCTGGAGCCAATCCATCTACCTTTTTGTAAAGGTGAGGTAACCCTGGATGTTCATCAGTCCACTGAAATGGAGGATGACATTTATTTTCCAAATTAATGCTTTTAATTAAAGCAGACTTTAATTAAAAGACTATTTTTAATTTACTAGGTGCTAAGGGGGTGTAGGGAAAAATTGATTCAGTGGCACATTGCGTTATTTTGTTTGGCGACACTTGAATCGATTTAAAATGCTGACAAGACAATGTTTATTTATGAGCCTCCTTTTGTGGACTATTTTTGTTTTCCACCTAAACCCCTGGCCACTAGTTGGCAGCACAGCACAGTGAGCCTCTTTGAGCAGCTCTACACAGCGACAAAAACAATCACAAGATCTCTCAAGAACCAACTAGTGTTAAACGCTCAGTTAGCCTTGCAGATTTTGTTTGAATCAGACATGTACTTCTTAGTTCTTACTTAGAATGGGTATTGAAAAACGAAAAATTGTTCTAGTAACGTCTTGGGATACATCGTGATATGTATCGTACCGTGAGACACGTATTGGGAAATGTATTGTATCGCCAGACTTGCCAATACACACACCTACTAGGTGCAGGTATTCGTGGGTTCTTTGGATATTTTCATTGGTTTGAGCACATTTACAGGACTCTTGAATTTTCTAGTCAGCTCAAAGTTTTTTTTTTTTTTTTAGTCTGCCAAAGGCCAATACAATTCTTTAAAAAGGAGGGTAAATTTGGTATTTTGAGAGAAACTACAATTGAAGACTCTTAACCCTTTTACACCAGGGATTTTGCTCCAGTGTTTACAAAAGCAGCTTTGCATTGCTATGCAAGACTTCACGCTAGTAATGTGTATTGGTGCAAAGCCGGGTTTCTTTGCATCAAAATAGCTGATTCCTGTTGATCGCGTTAACAGTCGAGGAGTTACAGTATCTTAAAGACCATGTGTTATTTAGGTGTTCCTGGTAACTCTCTAATGTTAAAGGGCTAAATGAGTTCATGCAGGGTTAATACTAAAATAAAACTAGCTCAAATAAATGTATGGCATTGTTCTTCTCTGTATCTTAAACGGACACAGCTCTATACATCTTTCTGGACATGTTGGAACTCGTCATCTTAGTCATCCTTTTTCCCAAAACTTTTTTTTAGACTTTTGGAGATGGGTGCTGAAAATAGTACTCTCTGTACCTTGTGAAAATTATGGAAGTTCCTAAAAGGGTTGTAAAAGCCTACAAGCTCAGTGAGTTAATGGAAAGTCAGTATGTGAACGTTTTGAATTGGGATTTGACTTTTACTCATTTGCAAAATTTACAAATTTTTTTCCCACAGATTTTATTAACTTAGTCTCTTACCTGTTCACTTCAGTAATCACATAAGTTTGAGCCTAAACTTGTAAACAATACACCAAAGCCTCCATTAATAACTTCAAAGTAGCATTTTATTTAGACTCCCAACCACAATAATCAAACCTGTTATTGCTGTTCTGCTGCGTAGACCGTGACATTTCACATGCCAAAATCTATTGAAGCCTGGTTGATATGTGTCTACTAATGCTCCATTTGTGGTGAACCTACACTAGTATTGCAACTCTCAGACAAAGCGTGTGACACTTGATCATCAGGGCTCAGGAGTCACAGAGGAACAGGTTTTCAAATGGCAAGCAAAGGGCAGAGCGCAGCCTTTAGAGGAGAGGCTCATGTTACAACACAGACTTTAGTGTGGTGGAAATGTTCCAAACGTGTGCAAGTCATTTAGCGTTCACCTGTACGCTCTAAAAAAGTCCAGACTTTAATTTTCTTTCTACTATGGATTTAAAGTTCTAATTATTTGTTTGTTCGTTTTTGTTTATTTGACGTGAGAAGTAACTGAAATGGGCCTGGGTTGCCATTTTATTTATTGTACAAGCTGAGCTGGATTTTGTTCCCCTGGAGTCAGACTGAAAACAACAAGTCAGCTGCACTAAGAGCACCCGTGCAGATCATTTTCCTGAGGTGGAGTAACAGTCGTGGCAGCTCAGGGTCAAACGGCCTGGCATCACTGGAGCTACGTTGCTATGACAGTATCATTGTCTTTCAATTAGATGGTGTCACAAAAAGATGGAAGATGGAAGAGGAGTGGAAAGTGACGCTGGAGTTTCTGACTGGGCTGTTTAACCCTTTAACATCGGAGTTCAAGTGTTTACAGTCTTTCAACTACTGTAGTTCTTCAACTGTTGACACAATTAATGTAACTCCAGCAAATTCTGAAGTGGCAGCCATGTGCTTATATGCAGAACTTTACAGTGAAATTCTTACACAATTAATGTTACTAACATAAAGTGTTGCTAATGGTTATGATAAGCAGTTTTTCTCAATGTCAGAATCAGCTGTTTCACATTGATTGCTTAAACGGTCAAAGTGGGTAGGTGTGTGTTATTTTTGTGTCGCCTGTGACATATATGGTGTTAAAGGGTTAATAAATAAATAAATAAAATAAAAAATAAATAAATAAAATAAAATACAATTTTGGAGGGTAAGAGGATGCCAGAGGAATGGGTGAGTGTGCTCATATCAATTTTTAATGCAGAGTTCTTGAAACTACAGACGAATAAGTTATGGGAAACAGTAGGGAGGCTGACTTCAGAAGTCTTTTTGAGGAACAATATGGATTGAAGGAGCTACAGTGGGGGTCGAAAGTTTTGGCACCCCAGGTAAAATGTTATGTTATTGTTACTTGTATTGGTCAAGTGTAGCTTAGCAACTGTACTGGTTAACTTCTCATCTGCTGGTTTCTAGTATGTGTTAACACATAGAAATACGGAGTGACTATATGCAGATTTCTGTTGAAATAAAAGCCTCAAACCAAACACAGATGGGTGTAGATGTTATAACTTTTTGAAGATACAAGACCCATGTGGCTGTGTTTCATATTTTAGCCATCTGTTACCGTTTGAAAGTTATTTGAAAGTACAAAGACTTAAAAACTCAATTGAATGAAAATCATGTTTTTAGTGTTTTTATCATGTTCTTATGGTATTTGTCTGATAATGGAGGACATATAAATTTGTCTTCCTGAGTATTTTTTTATTAAAATCATTGTGATTCAGGATCAGACAAAGAAATGTTTTAAAAAGAGCATAGCTTTGGTGTAAAAAATATGCCAGGCTCCCTGCTTTCCTCCATTATGATGCACCCATTTGCTGACAAAAAGTTCCATGCACAAACATCTTTGTTTTCCTCATCAGACCTGACATCTGGCTCAAAACTGTACGGCTGGATAGCTCCAATATTGTTCTCCATTTTTGTTGCAGCACTAATGTTAGCTTGGAGTTGCGAGGGAATGTTAGTTAGTGGAAGAGAGTTTAACAAAGAAAAGATGGGAAATGAACTCTCCCCTCCACAACTCAGTCAAATTTCTAATGAACTTCTGTAGCTCCTAGAAAATGATACAGGTGTTTTGATTTTTGCTAAAAACTCCATAATCATCACTAAAAGGCCACCGGGAACATTTTGAAAATAGATCAAAAGATGATCCAAATGGGAGTTTAAAGCAACAAATATCGAATAACAGAAAAAGAAGGATGTACTAATGTTCTAATCAGAATCCACACCTGACTGAAGTACCGGCGTGGACGTTTGAGAGAGCAGAGCATAAACAAATGCCAGCTAACCTCAATGAACTGAAGGAAGAGAAAAAAAACGGAGAAAGGGTAGGGCTGAAATTCCTCAACAATGAGTGACTTATTACTTTCACAGAAAACCTTTTTCTTCAGGTTATTGCAGTACACTGTGCTGATTAAATGTCCTCTTTTATTGTAGACAAAAAACAGCACACACATCCAAAAATAATCTATATTATTGCCATTTCATTCTTTTCAAGACCAAGGATGTAAACTAAACTATCTCATAGAAAACTTATAATGAGTCAGTGCCGGTTTTATTATTATTATGGCAGCATGGATGCTGAAAATCCAATGGATGTCCAGACAGAAGCATCCCTTAGAAGCTTATGTCGGCACCACATGCTTAAAGATTGTCTGGGAAGGCAATTACATGTCCTTAAAAACTCTCATAGGGGTAACTTTGAGGTCCAACCCTGGAAATGGAAAACTGTATCGTTACAAAGTTAGGTTTTGAGTCATTGTCAGTCAAAAGCCGTGCCGACATTATATAACCAGAGATCAGCAGATGTCACACATTTTCTAACTTTCCTTTTCATTCCATGCGGAAATCCTCCATAGCTCCAATATCTTCATATTCTGTTCAGCACAACATTTTCCTGTTTACTGAGAGATTTTTTTGACATTCAAATTTCTCATTTCAATAATGAATGGGATGCAGCAGCACGAGCCTATTTTGCTTTTTGTCAAAGAGGGCTCGTTCCTAAAATTCCTTAGGCTTTTGCAGGGCAGTGATTTGCATACCACAACAAATTGGTGCTTTAGTATGGCACTCAGTTTATTGACTTCCAGACTTTTTGTACTTCAAGACATGAAAAATATTTTATCACATCTAACTCTCTGAAAAAAGTATTTATTTTTTTGATAAAGCAAAATTGACTGCAACATTTGATATTTGAGGATGAGGGCTTGCTAGTCCATTTATTTACAGCCATAAACTGCTCTTATTTTTCCTAATGCAAGAACTACTAGTTTTATTATTGAAAATTCCTGCTTTAAGTTTGTACTTTGTTCTTTTAATTTATTCTTGAAGAGTACAAAATTACATTAACATATTCAATACACAACATGAGTATACACGTTAATTTAAATTCAAGGTATATGTTTAGATTTTTTTAAATCTATTATTTGACATTTAAGTCTAAATTATAGGCTTTTTGTTTTTGTATGATCAAGCAGAATATGATTTATTTTGGAAATTCAAATGATAAGCATTTTGGCTGACACATCATTCCCTCCTGTTTATTAACTGAAAAGGGAAGGAAAGACACAATTTATTTTAAAGTAATTGTTTTTTTGCATAAAAAAGGTAAAATGTCAATTTTTCCTGAAATAATTTGTGATTTTGCTATTATTTCCAGAAAATGCAGCTTTGTTTTGTTTCGTTGAACAGTTGTAAGGCATAATTTCAAATGTATCTACTTGCTGTCTGGAACACCATGACTGGATCTGTCTCCTGCAGTGACACCTTTTAGCCAGTTATATGTTACATAACTGTAAGACTCTTTGTTTTTTTATAATAACCTCATCATATTAGAGGAGATAGAATGTCGGAATTAGTCTTCCACACAACCTGAGACTGAAGCCACTATGTGACAGAAAATGTCAAAGAAAAGCACTTCTACTCTCAACATGCAAATGTGTTTAAAAAAACACTTTTTACACTCTCAAACTAAAATAACATTACAGCCCCTGTTTTAACCTCATAATTTCATTGTCCAGCTTTTAGTTTGAGGACCTCAAACAGATTTAGAGAAACTGTTGTATAACTGGCAAGGGCTGACTAGTGAGCGGTTGCTATGGACACAATGCAGTAAATCTCTCCAGTCTTAGGTTGGTCTCTAAATTGCAGTTGTGCATAAACTTGAAATGAGAACTGCATCCAGTCAAATGATAGTCCACTGTTTGTCGTGGAAACAAAAACACATCTGGAAACATTTTGAAAAACAAACACTCAGCTTTCAGAAATTCAAAAAGTGTGTCTATTAAAATAACTGAGATAAAAGGCAAACAAGATCATAGACTTTTGTTAAACACCAGCTTAAACTCACTGATGCACATTTTTGACTTTCAGCTGCTCTGCTTTTGATGCTTTATATTTTTTGACTGTTATTTTTGATGTTTGCTGTCAGTAAATGTGTTACTATTACCACATCTAGCAAAAATAGGCTTCATTATTTTCATATGGTACTTAGCGACACAATTTAATCAAAAACAGTATCTAGAATCGTGTCATCGTGGTCCAAAGGGATGAAATATTACTTTTTGAAGTATTTATCACACAGTTTGTCTCTGATTATTAGCCAACTCAGATTCAATGAGTTTTATCTCAGCTTTTCCCTCTCTTGCCTCCACTGAATCAACAATTTTTCTGTGAGCCAAGTCGGTCTGCCACCTCAGCGCCTAAAGTCACCTCTGCAGTGGCCATTCCCCTGCAGCCCTGTCGTCTGCATGAAGAGGCGTTGGTCACACGGGAAAAACCCGTTTCCCCCAGCTTTCTTATTCAAAGGCAAAGTGCACAAACAGGACTGCTACAATGCACTGCAGGAGAGTGCTTTCTGAAGCCTCTGGCTGTCTGCTTGCCTCCACTGTACAAAGCCTTTTTCTTTTTTGTCCTGCTGCCACAGCTGACTCACTACTGGAAAAACTGAACTTCCTGTGTTGGGGCTGAAAGGTCTTTTGAAGATGACTTTTCATTTTCTTTAGAGTCCTGGTCAGCTGCATGCTCTGACTTTTTCTTCATATTTCTATTGTTAAGTTCTTTGCCTGTAAAAAAAAAAAAGAAAAGAAAAGGCCAGACAAGTATCGTTTACGTGTATTAAAAATAAAATCCCCTTCATGTGTGAGAATTCACTAAGAAACAGGAACTTCTAATGGTTGCTTTCAAATTCAAGCATTTTTTCTTATGTGTCATCATATGTTTGTTATTGAATTTTTGGTTTTGGATCTGACATTTATTGACATGTAATACGACTTAAATTTAAAAAAAGAAGAAGAAAACATCTGTTTGAAGTTCATTCACATGCTCTTATTTGCAAAAAGACACATTGCAACCATTAAAACAAGTAAAATCGCTTAGATTTTCAGCCATTTATGCCACATTTAAGAGCATAGTTGTCAGTTTGGTTTAGCCTCCCAATGGCATTTCCGAGCATTCCTTCAGAGTCGATGGCTCTCCCTTGGTGCTTCTCTGTCACCAGAGCCTTAACTCTCATCGTGTTACGAGCAAAGACGTGATCTACAGTGACAAGGGTCCCCTCATTGCAGCTTGTTTGCGGTTTTGTGGTGTCCTAGAAGATTCTTTTAACTGCCTTGACCACAGTGTTATTTAGTATTCTGTGTATACTTGAGTGCAAGGTCCATCCCACACTTTGGTAGTAAAATACAAGCTTTTTTACTTTCTATCTTTGCTCTTCTTCTTTCCTGAAGGTGAAGTATTATGCCTTAGTCATATGAACCTGTAGGGGTCAAACACAGTACAGGTGTTTGGGTTGCCTGAGCCCATGGGTCGTAGAGAGGAGCAGGTATAGGGTATTTCTTGTAGAGAGTACAAGTGTGTCTTGCAGTTCCCTTGAAGCGCGTGGGGCCGCCTTAAGGGATGTCATTGTCACATCTGTGGTTTTGTGAAGTATTTGTAAGGATGTACAGTGGCGACAGTGGCTCAGGCGGTAGAGCGGGTCGGCCAATGATCGAAGGATAGGCGGTTTGATTCCGGCTCCCGCCAGCCAAGTGTCGTTGTGTCCCTGGGCAAGACACTTAACCCAACTTGCCTCCAGTGTGGCTCCACTGGTGTGTGAATGCGTATGAATGTTCCGGTGATGGTCAGAGGGGCCGTAGGCGCGTACTGGCAGCCACGCCTCTGTCAGCCTGCCCCAGGGCAGCTGTGGCTACAATAGTAGCTTACCATCACCAAGTATGAATGAGGTGTGAATGAATAATGGATATACAATGTAAGCGCTTTGAGCGTCTGGAAAAGCGCCGATAAATCTAATCCACTATTATTATTATTATTATTATTATTATTATGTATGCACTTCTGACATAAAGGTGTAGCTGTTGTACAATATTGGCCCCTTACTGACCGTGCCCTAATGCTACATGCATGTGGTATACATATGATGCGCAAGTGCCCGTTGGCACACACAAACTGGGCTCTAACAGTCAGGCTGCACGCTAGAAGAGTGCAAGGAATTCACACTTATTGCTCGAAGAGCACGAGCAATAAGTGCATTGTGCAGGTTTTGGGTATCCCTGCACATCACTCACTTTACCCTTACTTACCCTTGTATGTTGTCTAAGAGTTAACTACGACCAGTTACCCAAAAAAGCAAGTCCTACACGCACTTCTACATCACCTGCATTTCCGCAATGTCAGTGAGGAGCCAGTACTCACACCTCAATGACTACTAGAGTATAGCGTAACACTAGCATCACCCGTACGTCATAAGTGCGTTAGTATTTTGAATGGTTCTAATACAGCATTGATGATTTGAAATGACATATATACATGCTCTTGCCTTTCAGGTACCGCCCCAGCCATGATTGAAGATAAGGGCCACCGTGTGACGGACTACTTTGTGGTGGCCGGTCTGACAGACAAGTCTACCCCTTTGGAACAGGACCTGTCGGAGACCAAGTCAAGTGGGCCGAAAGCTCCCATCACAGACTTGGCTGTCATTAACAAGACAGCAGGAGAAACGGTCCCAGAAGGATTTACTTGTATTGAAACCACCTACACTGGCCAGCCAGCCAATCTGAACCATGGGAGCCTTAAGAGTCCCGAGCTCTTCCTGTGTTACAAGAGAGGCCGGGGGAAACCTCCACTCACTGATGTTGGGTAAGTCTGTAAATATTTTTTTTTATGTCTTTTTTTGTAAGCTATGCCTTTGATTGGGGTGTTTAAAAAACAAAAACTGCTGAAGCTTCTGCAAGTTTTTGTATTTTTCCTACAATTGGCTGATTCATGATGAGTCACATCTTTCCTATAAACAATCTGGCCCTTTTCTGCGTAACCTTAACCGACTCAAATTTTGTAACTGATCAAGTTATTTAGCTTTTCGTTAAATCTTCAAAGCATCTCCTCTGCTACAGGTTAGATAAATGATTGCATTGAGCTTCAGGTTTCTAGAAGGGGTTTGCTCCCTGCAGTCTGTGGACTGTCCTTGAGCCATTCATCAGGCAGCAGATTGCTTTTCTGGAGTTCTAGAAGTCTGTATTAATTGGGCAACAGACGTTTTACTGAAGCAATTGTGTAATCACTCCAATGAAACCTGTCCCTGATGACTATTAATACTTCGCATGTATCTCCCTAGAGTTTTCTCATGGCAAACTGCTGCAGTCTTGTTAATTGAGATGAAAGCAGTCATTGTTTTCATGTACCTGATTATTTTCCAAACCGATTGTTTCAGAATCACAGCAGGTACTTTAAAATAATAATAAAAAAAAAAACATAAATGTTAGTTTTGAAAGGATTGTCTTTCCAACCAGCGTAGGTCCTAGATCAGCTGGGGATGATGCAGCTTCACACAGAGATAATCTTGTGCCTCTTGTTGCGTCACAAACGGAGAGGGGCTGAGGCTGCTCGGAAAATGCTGTTTACCAGAACAGATGCCTGACTGTGCTGTTTACTGTCCTGATCCGTCGCTATGAGGCTGAAGTTTATTTAAAGTCAGATGTGTTGTTTAAAGAAAGCTTGGCTGGAATTTTAGCTTCATATTCATGTTTATTTAAGACCCATTACAATAAAAATTGTGTTTTTAACATGTTCTTGTGACATTTTTCCCATGATGGAGGACACGTAGTTTCTCATTTGTAACTATTCAGATACATGTTACTGGAAAAATATAAAGTCAGAGAAAAGTAAGTAATGGCATTTTTGTGAATTCTTACTTTATTGTGGTATATCGTGATATTTACAACAGGGCTTTAAAATATTTAATATCTCTACACTAATGTCGCAATTGACGATAAATTTGCAATTTATTTTGCAGACAACTCGGAGGTAAATTTCTAATTATTGCTACTCTGCAGGTTTTTTTTTAAATGTATTCCTTTTTTTATGGCTAGACCACTAGGAAAGAAAAAAATTAAATAAAAAAGACCACTGGGAATGCTTTTAAAATATAAGTAATTTTTGTCCATTTTTGTCAATGCTGTTGCCTGCAAAACAATTACTACTTGTATATATCTAATTAAAGCACTTTATAGTTTCTTAAAGTTCTAAAAGTATTTACTAAATCATCTGTATTAAGGGCTCATCCCCTGCTTCACTGGTGCAGTTAAGAAACAGAACACTGCACAAACTCTCAACCAGTTTAGGTTTGATTAAGAACCATATAAAATCATAAATAGCCTTCTGCTATACTATGTATTTCTTAAAAAAATGTCTTGGTGTCTGCAAGAGTATAAGTTTGTATAGTAGAGCTCCCTAAAACGCTTTTAAAGTACTTCAGCTGTGGGTGATGCAGGTCTAAACAGAGTTCTGAATGTCATCACTCCTTTTACATATTGAGCAATCCTGTTATCGGTGGAAAGAGCAGGAGCTTATCTGAATACTGTATGAATTGTTTCCTTAGACTAAAGCAGTGGGCTCTTGTGAAGCTTAGTGCTACATTTCACCAGCAGAAGCGCCTCCCTTATATATTGCTTCAAGCAACTGGCAAGAGACTCTCAATTCAAAATTCATGACTCTGTCGTTACTATTTAATGAGAGGCAAAACAGGGCGAGTAAAAACGCACATTTCAACAGATCCACACAGTTGTTGGGATCTGTAGAAGTTTGCCAAAGCGTCTCCAAATTTAACAAAAGCATATTTAGTCTGGCGATAACTCCTCAGATCTTTGGCCACCTGCGTGGGGAAGTCCACACTGAAAAGCATAAAGCCCTGCAGTCATGCAAAAAGTCTAACACTGCGCTGAATATTTTCTTGGCGGCATCTTGTCGATGTGTGATAATCCACTGGAAGAGTGATGAAACCAGAAGAGGTGCAGACACGTTTAGATTATTTTTTTTTAAGTCTGGGATTTGAATAAGGTTGCACGGTGGTGTAGTGGTTAGCTCTCTCTTCTCACATTGAGAAGGTTGAGGTTCAACTCTTGGCTGGGACCTGTCTGTGTGAAGTTTGTATGTTCTGCCTGTGCATGTGTGGGTTTTTCCAGAACCTCTAGCATCCTCCCACTGTCCAAAAACATGCTTCAAGGGTTAATTGGTGCTCCTAAGTTGCAACAAGGTGTGTGTGGCCCTACAACGGACAACTGACCTGTTTAGGGAATACCACTCCTTCACCCAACAGTAGCTAGGTTGGCTCCAGGTGCCTCGTGACCCCAAAAGGCATTCAGCAAGTTCAGAATAATGTGTCAATTTCCGACATGTATTACTAAAGAAAAACCACCTGGAGCGTCTGCTGCCGACACAAACGGATCCTCCCTGAACAGCTCAGCAGCTAGAGATTAAATTTAGCCAGGAACATCTCAGCACCTTTCACCATCAGCTGTAGACTTTATAACATTATTTAACAAACTATCAAATCCCAAATGTCTGGATCCAAAATGATTACATTAACATAGCTTCTAATTAGTTAAAAACCTTGGGAGTACATCGAGCAGAATACGTTTCTTGTGTGAAAATCTAAGATCTCGAAGCGTGTCAGGATAAAGCTGTTGGTCTTTTTCCAACACTTTTTTTTTTAAAGAATTGTTCTAAAGGTTACTCTGAGTCACCACCATCTATTTTATATTGTGCGTTTGTGTTGTTTAGGGATAAAAGATTAAAGACCACCAGCACTGCAGCAAACGTCAGAGGAAAACATGCTGGCTGAACACAATGACGTCCATAGAAACTGAAAAGCCAGGCTAGTGTTGTTTACACAGATTAAAGAATGTTGTGTACTGCACATGATGTGCTGTCATTTTTTTTTCAGTTTATGTTTTTGCTTTATTAGTGTCCTAATTTGTTAACAGCTGTTGCTTGCATTTAAAATGGGCAGCAAATGTGCTACTTTTTTATTTTGTTGTGCTTAGCAGTGCTGCTGCCAGCCTCTCAAAAACCCAGACTACAGCTGTAAACATGGTTTATAGCATTATATGTTGTTAGGATGAATAATACTTCGATGCATCTTTCAATCCTTTCAAAGAACTTGAGTAAATCAACTTCTTGATGCCATTCTGAAATGCCCCTAAATATGAATGACATAAATGTTCCACTTTTACTTTACAGGGTTCTGTATGAGGGGAAGGAGCGTCTGATCCAGGGCTGTGAAGTCATTCAGGCTACACCGTACGGCCGCTGTGCCAACATAAACAACAGCACTGCACAGCGCATCTTCATCACCTTGCGCAGAGCATCCCCAGTCCAGCCACAAAACTCCCTGGCGGTGACAGATATTTGCATCATTATAACCAACAAAGGCGAGACGGCACCACATACCTTCTGTAAAGTGGACAAGAACCTCAACTGCGGCATGGTCAGCCTGGACTTTTTTTTTCTCTTTTAATATTTTCCTTCATTAACTTTGAAAAAAGGAATTTATAAGACCAATTTTGTGATTGATTTTTCAGTGGGGGTCCAGTGTCTTCCTGTGTTACAAGAAATCTGTGTCTGCTTCAAATTCAATAGGTTATAAAGCAGGTAAGTGAAACTGGTGATACTTTGGTAAATATTTTGATCAAATTTGATGACTTTAGCAGCGGCCAATCCTTAAACTAAAGCTCAAAGTTTTAACTCGAATAAAATCAAACAACTGATTTATTTATATTTATTTATTTATACATGGTAGTTAATGGGGAAAATGCTCTCTTCTGACCCCAGCCTCCAGTGGCCATTTAGGGAACTGCATCCTAGTTTGTGTTACATCTAATTTGGAAGATGGGAACTTGGGTGAAATTAGTTAAATAGGATTTTTTATCAAGTTTTTAGAATGTAAAGCTATCTCATTTAAAAATGTTACTATTAAATTCAGTTTTAGTAAGTACTTCGTGTTTTTAAGCATGTTGTAGCATATTTGGCTGACATTTTGGGATTTTTTAAGATAATCTAGCGTTTACTTTACCAGTTATAGGATTTTAATTAATATGTAGCATAATACAGGAGTTTTTTAGTGTAATCATTTACTGTGAAATTAATACATGAATTTAATTGACACTCAGTTGAAAGTTTTTTCCTTTTTGTTGTCTCATATTTTCTGTAGCTTTTCTCAAAAAATCCAAATTCTCTTGCAATTTTATCTGATCATATTTTAAATAAACTTTCTGTGAAACATTTTCAATAAACAGTTTGAACATTTTAAAAAAGGGCTTTGCACTTTTGGATTGTTTCACTACATTAAATATCTCCAGCATGCTAATTACAAAAATGCAGTCTGCGTATAAATGGTGTTTGTCGCTTTAAAATGAACGTTTTTTTTTCCCCCCAGCACTTCCACCGTTTATCTCTGATCTTGCAGCAAATGTTAGTCGCTTGTTACAGACGGTATTTTCAGATTGTGACATTTTCATCGCCTGCATGTTTTCTTAACAGTCTGGCCTTCAGAACATGTAATTGTGCAATGCAAGTTTTATGAGCGCTGATACACACACAGCCGTGCAGGCTGACTTTATCTTGTTAGCCAGCCTTTTTCCTTTTGCGGCTGCTGTTTATTCATCCAAGACAGTGACACTTCCTGTCACTATTCTGTTTAGCAGGTTTGTTTGTGTACATGGACGATGATGCAAAAACTTGTGCCTCTTTGTCAAAAATTGTCTAAAAATAAACCGAACTTCCTCAAAAATCAAAATAAACTATTAGCACACATAAAAAAAGTCAGTTTGCTTTATATTTGAAGAGTTCAGAACCTGCCTATGTTTTTCTAACTACAATATTTTTTTCATTTTATGTTGTTTATGTTCTGCAGGTCTGATTTTTCGCTACCCAGAAGAAGATTACGAATCCTTCCCTCTGTCCGATTCAGTTCCTCTATTCTGTTTGCCCATGGGAGCCAAGATCGAGTGCTGGGCACCAAATACCAAAGACCCGCTGCCGGTCTTCTCCACTTTTGTCTTAACCATCTCTTCTGGCGAAAAGGCAAGATTATGTTTAAAAAAATATCTATAGCTGAAGCTAGAAATGTTTTGACTTTGAAATAAATTCCTTTTGCGTCAGATTTATGGAGCGGCCATCCAGTTCTACGAGCCGTATCCAGTGGATCTCTTGAGCGAAAAGCAGAAGATCCAGTTGGGTCTCCTCACCACAGTGGAGAAGAAGATGATCCCAAACCGGCCTGTGAATACCAACAAGTGCATCTGCCTGCTGTCCCACTGGCCTTTCTTTGAATCCTTCCGCAAGTTCCTCATGTTCATCTACAAACTCTCAGTCTCGGGCCCGCACCCACTGCCCATTGAAAAGTAGGACTGTAGAAGCTTCATTTTTTTTTTTTTTTTAGTTCAATTTATCTACTATTTTTTTAATTAAACGTTTGCTTGAATTCCTCCCCAGGCACATCTCACATTTCATGCACAGCGTCTCTTTTCCTTCCCCTCAAAGACCCAGAATTCTGGTTCAGGTCAGTACTCACCACCACACATTTGACCTTTTTTTTAATCAATTAAGTGTTTAAAATATACATAGAATCCTAATTTTAGTGTTCAAGTATGAGGAAAATTTAGTCAAAACATTTTTAAAACGTTCAGAAATCAGGCAGTGGTGACTGTAGGAGTGAGCCTCTGCCCTGCTTTCCTTCAGTCATCGCCGGAACGCTCTGGAACAAAACAAACTGCTTCGTGCTCGCTCCATGTTCTTCATGTTGTGACTGTAATCAGCGAAGAGCACCTGCTGTCTTCTTTCTCTGCAGCCATGTTCCTGCATTTTGATTCTCTGTCAAAGAGTTGGTGGGATTTCATTACAGAATGTAGTCTGAAGAATTAGAATGAGAGAGTAAAGTGAAACTTTTGTTACGTCCACTTATCAATCCGTACATTTGAGCTCTAACAATATCTGATTATCATCAATTTAAAGACTTTCAAAAACAGGTTTATTTCTGTGTGAAGGTTGACTTTCTGACACAGGATTTAATGGGAAAATTATTCCATTGACTCCGGTGATTTGGTTACTTCTTGCCCTAGTTACATCTATCTTTTTATGGGGAGGCTGTGGTGGGTTTTTGGGTTGTACCGGCCTGTGGAGGGTCATAAAGAGGAGCCAACTCCAGGGAGATGATGAAAATAGAACATACTATTGTAGGATGTGTGTTTAATGTGTTGTGAATTATTTCTAAGGATAATATAAGTTAAATGTAGTTATGTTTGGTTGAGTCTGTTGTATGGTGCCCTTAACGCTACACTCTGGTCATTAGTAAGGTGTGTGCACTGGATCCTTACTGACCATGTCCAAATGCTGCACAGTATGCAAAATTTGATGTGGTTGAAAAGTTAAAAAAGATGAATATTTAATTTTGTTGACTTCAAACTCCATATTTGTTTACTAAACAATTTGCTTATCAGCAGGTCTGCTAGTTCTATGCCAAATTTGTCATTTCATTTTAGATCAGGATTAACTGGACCAAAGACTTTCAAACATCCTAGTTACCTCAGGAGCTAATCTGACAAATCTGAGCATAAATTCAGTTCAAGGATTTTTCCTAAGAATAATATGTGGAAGAACCTGTTCACAGCAACAGTCTCAGTCAAAAAGTTTTTTAGTTTTATGTCCCAATTGCATAAATTTCCACTGTTTCTGTATTTTTTCACAATGTTAATCATTATCAGAATTATGCATAATTATGTTGTTTGTTTTAAAGTTTATTTTTTTTCCTGTTTTCATTTTACATTTGGTTAGACTGTGTGTGGAAAAAGACGGAAGCCATTTTTAAATCATTCCCATGTGTGTTTTTGTTGTTGTTTAACAGCTTTTTATTAATTTTGATTTTGCAGCTCTCAGCACACGACAATTTGATTCTCTCGCAGCCTGTGTGCACACCTTTACCCCTCAGGTACTTCTTTACCTTTCTTATAGCCGCTGCTCTAAAGTAACCTGTCCTTTACATTTCTACACACCTTTTCTATCACATTCTTCAGAAATGTTTCTGGTGAATAATACTTCATGCAGTTATTGAATTTGTAAATACTGAAATTAGTGTTCCCTCATTTATTGCAAGTTCTATAAATAACATGTGATAGGTGAAAAATGTAAAGTCGTTTTTTTTTTTTTTTAA
>NC_050529.1:11676044-11743469 GCF_002922805.2 Oryzias melastigma | reverse complement strand
TGCTCTGCGTAAGGTGAACCGCGATATAGTGAGGGAACACTGAGTCATCGTCTTATCAGCAGCTACTTTTGGCAAAGCTGTAGGAATACTTATAGCTGCCAAATGCAATCTTTGTCTACTAAATATCTTATAATTATCAATATTTACTGTTAATAGTTGAGAAAATATATTTAAAGGGAACACATTTATTTTCTGTCACTTTTATTTGAAATAATTTAAATGAAATTACTCCAAAGGTGCCAAATGATCTACGAGTTAGTAACCATAATGACTGTATAAGAGAACTGGACCGAGTGAGTGTTACAAATATAAAAGAAAAAAATTGTTTACATTCAACTCTCAGCCAAATTCAGTCAATCTGATCGGCATTATTTTTGCTGCCGTATCGGAGCCAGAGTCCAGGTCGGTCTGAGTCAGTGTTTCTATAGCAACCACTCTCGCCAATCAGCAGTGAGCTTATTAGAAGTTTACACTTATACCACTTGAAAGTGGTATCACTTATTGAGACATCTGATTGACCAGTTTATAACTTAAATTACTTGGACTTAAGAAAAAAATATAATTAAAAATATAGCATTAGCATTCTCAAAGGAAGTCTATAGGATTTTGGCTTTTTGTAACCAGAGGGTACTTCTTATTTGGAGCACCAGGGGGGAGGAGTCACTCAGTTCAGTTCTCACATACAGACTTCTTGAAGTTTCACATTTTTTAAGGTCAAAAGTTCATTTTTTGTGCTTGAGGATTCACTTATCTGATGTTAGCAGTTCAACTGTCTGGGTTTTCTCTCAACATCTCAAGAACAGAAATGAATATTAGTCATTGAAGCCTCAATGCCATTTTTAGCCTTTGTCAGCTGGAATTTAGTATATTTTTGTGAAGTCCTGATACTATCAGTGCTGCTTGGACCAGTTTAAACTGGGTGCGTCAGTGTTTCTGCTCACAGTTCTTACTTTGTTCCACAATACCACTTAGTCTAGTCAAAAAACATTTTCCAGCTTTTTTTCCCCTCATTCCTTCTTTCATCCTGAATTTTCCCTTTTCCTCTTCTGTCAGTTTTTGTTTTCCCTCTCTGCCTGAGCTCATTCCTCTGTTCTGCCCTCTCCCCTCCCCACTGTTAGCGGGGCCGACCACAGAACGCTGCTGATGAACCTGGGGTCGGAGAACTGCGCCACGCTGCTGCACTTCGTGCTGCTGGAGAGCAAGATCCTGCTGCACTCGCTGCGGCCCGCCGTGCTCACCGGAGTGGCCGAGGCTGTAGTAGCTGTGAGTATGCTATAGTTTGCAAACCCCCTCTAAAAAAAAAAAACATAAAAAATATTCTCTCCATGTTAAATGTACAAAAACAAAGTCAGATTTGGCGTAATTTGAATACAAATTCAGGTTGTTTTTGTCAATCCTGCTGGTCTTAATCACACACCTGCATCTATTTTTGTTCAGACTAAAATGACTGTTCCAAATCAGCCATGATTGTTGATTATTTTATTAAATTGGAAGCATCAGACACTCTTCAGTTTATTAATACTTTGCTGCTAGAGTTCTGTATCTACTTTAATTATCAGCGGTAAGGTGACCCAATGCTCTTATCTGTGAACTTTCACTCCTTTTATCTGGCTTTGCAGGTGTCTGAACACACAGGATGTCACAATCCTAGAAGATTTCTCAAATGTCAAAAATCACTTACTGGTGCTTTAGATCTGGAGTCTGCAACCTTTAATATTGAAAGAACCACTTGGTTCAGTTTCTTAATAATCAAGTGAGAGCCGGAAAATCCCACCTTACCATTTAGAAGAATATGTTTTATTGATGTTTGTGTGACCATAAAGTCAGTCATGTATAACATGTAGCTGTTATATATTTATAAGAATTCAATTATAAAACATTTTCTCTAAGACTAGTTATGATGCTGTGACTGCAGATCTTGTGACCCTTTCTGTTGTGTTGCCTCTTTGCAGATGATCTTCCCCTTCCAGTGGCAGTGTCCCTACATCCCTCTGTGCCCGCTGTCTCTAGCTGGAGTCCTGAACGCCCCCTGTCCATTCATAGTGGGCGTCGATTCCCGTTACTTCGACCTGTACGACCCCCCGCCGGATGTCATCTGTGTGGATCTGGACACAAACACCATCTATCTGTATGCCAGGAATCTGCTGCATATTTACCCCCTTAGCAAATTCTACTCAGCTTCTAATATATGTTAATGCTCTCCTCTTCTTGACTAACTTTATGACATTTGAACGTTACAGATCTGATGAGAAGAAACACGGCAACTGGAAGAACCTCCCAAAGAAGCCCTGCAAGAGTCTTATCAACTCCCTGAGCAACTTGCACCACCAGCTACTCACAGGTACCAACAGGAACTCACTTGTTTGAAAAATAGAGTTCAAACATAAGCAAAACTGCGTGATTTCAAACTCAGAGTTAACTCAAAGTAGATATTTTTAGTGCTTGTCAAAATAAATTCAACACTAGGAAGTTTATGATGTAAAATATTCCAAAACAGAAAGAAAGAAACTCAATTTATACTGAAAGCTAATTTAACAGTCACTGTAGTTCTGATATCAGTGCAGTTTTTGTCCTCAAAAATACTCTTAAATATAAGGAAATAAAATTAGTATGAAAAGTTTATTAGTAAATGCAGCAGTCAAGTAAAAAGATGGTAGCAAGCATAAAAAAAGCAAAGATTTTTTTTTTTCTTTTTATTTAATCCAATTAAATTGAGTTCAATTTTGCCTCATTGGGCTTCATGCTGGTAATTTTACAAAAGCAGGTCGGTCATAAGATATAAACAATAGCTGATTGCTAGACTAAAAAGACTAAATAAAAAAGTTACCCCTGGACTTAGACCCTCCTTCTAAGAAGAAAATTCTAAAAATGAAATAAAAAAATCTTTAAGCAAAAATCTGCCAATGGGGTGAGAAAAATGGTCTTAGAAAGAATTCTAATTTTAAAAGGCCTATACCATGCTTTTCTTAAGTCTTTCAGAGTAAACTATTTCCGCATATACGTATGATCATATATTACCTTTTGAAAACTAAAAAGCAAATTAGCTATGAACTATTTTCATGAATTTTTTTCCTACCCGGAAATAAACGGCTCATTCTCTGATGCACCGCCTTTCGCTCCTTTTGGGTGCTGCCTATTTTATGACGTTAACCTAGAGCCAGCTTTGGTAACGTGTGTGTGTTTCACCCACAAATACAAATATCCAAACTCTTGTAAATATGTGCACACCACATATCTGCCTTTAACAGCCCCGGCCAACGCTATACTGGTTGTAGCATTGGCCAGGACTAGCGGCTGAGCACCGCTAGCCGAGCAGTGAAGCTAGCGGTAAAGTTAGCAGCTGAGCACCGGTAGCTGAGGGGCAAAGTCAGCGGCTTAGCTTTGCTAGATGAGCAGTGAAGTTAGCGATTGATCACCACTAGCTGAGTGGCGAAATGCGTGAACGGATCAAAATATCACTTTGGGATTGTTTAAAGGGAGGAGAGAACGGTATAATACATTTAAAAGCTCAAAAAGTCGATTTTGCGTAATATAGGGCCTTTAAGAAAAAAAATCTGGTCGCCAAGACATATTTTCCTAAGCAAAGACTATTTTTCTATTGAAAAACTTTCCTAATTAGATCATGTTAGATCCATTTTTTTAGACAACTTGGAAGTTATAGTGACTTCAGGAACTTTAATTGTTCTTTAACACTCACAAAGTGATTTATAAAACACAATAAGATACAAAAAAAAATCTCTAACTCCCCCTCATGTATTTCAGTTTCCATGCGCCACACGCCGCTCGAAGACTCTGCTTTGGACCTGACCCCGATCGAGGCAGACTTCACGTGGCAAAAGAAGAAGATGGCCTTGGAGATGGAGATCCAAGAGGCCTTCCTGCGTTTCATGGCCTCCATCCTGAAGGGCTACCGCTCCTACCTCAAACCCATCACCCAGGCGCCCTCTAAAAAGGCCACGGCTGCAGATTCCCTTTACGACCTGCAAGGTGAGCAGATGACGCCACAAATCATCACACCGGGAAGGGTTTGTCATTTCCTGTACAGTGTACTGCTATTGATTTCTTGATGCCTTTGTTTCAGGGCTGTTTCAGCCATTAAAGAAATCAATTCCTCATCTCAAAACTTAGATTGAGAGTTTTTGTGTTGTTGCCAAGAATTCCATCTTTTGAACTTCGATCTTTTGAATCGATCATAGCTGGATGAAGCAGTCGTTTTTCTTGGGCCTGTTCATTATCTCATTAAGTGTTGTTGCACTCCTGCAGGGTTTCTCAAAAGCAGAGACCGTGCTCATCAGAAGTTCTACTCCCAGCTTACGAAGACCCAGATCTTCATCCGCTTCATCGAGGAGTGCACCTTCGTCAGCGACAAGGACACGGGTCTGGCCTTTTTCGATGACTGCGTGGAGAAGGTGATTAGTAGCCGCTCGTCGGGCCCTCGTTGTTTTGTTTTTGTCTTCCGGCTTTGGTTCGCTTCCAGGGAGAACCTATTGTCTTCCAGAGGTTTATTACAAATCAACATTAACACGCTGCGAAAGGCTAAGGAAGCCAAAATTTCCTCTGATTCATTCTGTTGCCTTTGGTCTCTTTCCTTTTCTTGCAGCTTTTTCCCTCTGATAAAATCACCGACAAGGGTACGAAGGTAATTGCAATCACTGTAGTGAAATTCTCTCGTAGCTGGTTGTCCTTCAATGTTTGTAATGTAGGATTAAGATAATAAAATACCAGCAAGGGAAAGGAAATTTCCTGCTTTCTCTCCTCTTCATTCCTATAATGATCGTCTTTTACTGACCTCCTGGTGCAGATGATAAAATGTTGTAACATTATTTACAGGAAGTTACGTTTTTCCCGATTTTAACATCTTGCACCTTTGGCTCTGCAGGTCGAAGGAGAGTTATCCGAGGACACCAAACTGCTGGAGCTGGATGAGTCTCAAAGGAGCGAGCACACCGTCTTCGTCATGCCTCCTGAAGCGCCGCCTGACGACGGACCCGACCCGCCGCCTCGCTACAAGTAAATCTTCTTAACTGCAGCATTTTTTTTCTTTTTTTAAACAACTGAAAATTGTGTTCTTGTAGGATTATTTTGATGATGGAGGACATATTTAAAGACATTTATATTAAAACTTAAAATAAAGCTACATAAAATTGCATTATTGATTATTTCTTTATTCAAATTGTTGTGAATCTGGAGCAGACGTGTCCCAGAAGACGATACAGTAAAATTGATGAAAGATCAGAGATGCTCTTTTAGTATTTTCATTGTGCCCATGAGATCTAACAGCTCTTTTGTTTCACACCAGCTATAAAAGTTTCCCCAACCTGCAGCTGAGCCTCTTTGATCGTCCCCGAGAACCGCGGCTGTCTCTGAACAGCAGAGCAGCGAGGGCTACCCTGAGCAACAGTCCGGCGCTGCTGGCTAAAAGGACAAAGCAGGTAAACACGCCTTCACACGCAGAACAGGAGTTAATAACACTGATTAAACTAATGCCAGAAAGGAAACTTTGTTTTTGTAAAGCTGTTAATGAATATTGAGTGTCTATTTTAATCTTTTAACTTTTAATTTTTAATAAAATAAGCACCAATGTTTACCAGAGCAGTTTACAAGATTTTCAAGTTCAATTCATTTCATTTAAACAAAAAAATTAAACTCACTTTACGTTACTGAAATGTTTACCTTTATCGTAAAAGAAATACTAGGTTGTTTACTTGTTACGTTTTTTGTAACTTTAAAAATACATACTTATATTATGAGATTGCTTATAACTTACGAGTCAAAATTAAAGTAACTTACATTTTAATTATATTTCTCTCGTACAGTTAGTGTTTTGGAGTAAAAACTTGCTAGCGAGGGCGGGATTCATTTCCTCACCAGAAGTGACTCCCTTGTTGCTCCTTTGGTCTCAAAATCTCTGAACCTCCGCTGAGGTTTTACTCCCCAGGATTGTCGCTTTCATGACATTATTCTTATTTTTTCACTGTTTAGAAACTATTTTTACTGTATTTAATATAATAAAGATAAGTTTTCCCTTGTGATATTGTGATTCACCTTCTGCGGTCTTGCTGTTTTGCACATTTTTTTAAACAATTTTGCACGCTTCCTTTTTTTTGTAGTGTCCTTTGTCCTGATTGGCTGTTGACCTTTTCAGTTAATCTTCTCTGTGCTCTCCTATCCAGACTGCTTTCAGTTTACTAAATCTTCATAAATCTTCGATTGTGATTAGATCTTTGTTTGCATTCTCTACTAATGGATTTATTTTCTATGAAAGTTTAAACTTTGAGAGTTTAAACAAGAGAAATATGTGCAAATGTTTAGGTCTGTCTGAGAAAGTATATAAAGTTTGTTGTGAAGAATTTTACAGCCTTCAAAACATCTAATGCAAGTTACGTAACCCCTACGATAAACAAAGGTCATATACAACTGCACATCTATTTTACTCATTTCTATTGTCTAAACAGATTTGTAAAAGTAAATCAAATTTGACATGCAGAAATAGTTGGGGGTTTTTTACGTAACAAAGATAGCACTTTTCCTGGTTACTTATTACTTTTATTATAAAATAATTCTGTTAATACTTCTTGGATTAGGAAGTTTTTTTTTAGGTGTCCAAGTTACAGAAGCTCACATCTAAAAAAAAAACAAAACACTTTGACTCAACAGGAGATCAAGCTGGCGCTGAAGATGGCGAAGCGTTTCTACTCCAACCCGACGCTTTGGGCCCGCTGCCTGTTCAGCCACTGCTACAGCCTGTGGTTCATCTGCCTCCCAGTGGCCGTGCGGCTGGCCAAATCCAAGCCTCGCGCCATGCAGCAGGCGTACAACGTGCTGCTGAAGATGAGAGCCACTGAGGTGGAGGTGTTGGATGAGGTAGAGCCTTTAGATTTGGGACTGTTGTGCTGCTTCATTCTGTATTTTCAGTGCGTGAGTGAAACCTCTTGGATTGGTTGTCAGGTGTGTTACAGGGTGGTGATGCAGCTGTGCGGCGTGTGGGGACTCCCTGTTATGGCCGTGCGAGTCCTGGTAGAGATGAAGAAAGCCGGAGTCCACCCCAACGCCATCACTTACGGATACTACAACAAGGTTTTAGGCTGCAGGAGCGGCTTGTTTAGCTCATTCTCAGCTGGTTTGTCCTCATTCCTGTTCCTGTTCTCTTTAGGCCGTCCTGGAAAGCCCGTGGCCGAGCCGGAACCGCAGCGGCCTCTTCATGTGGACGAAGGTGCGCAACGTGCTCCGAGGAGTGGTTCAGTTCAAGCACTCTCAAAACCGCACGGCTTCCAACAAAGAATCCCCCGGAACACCCACAGGTGGGAATCAAAGTCAGCATGTCTGCAGGGCAGGGCTGGTCCTAGCCATTTTAAACAGTTTGGGGACCCCCACTCCCCCCACGGGCGTGCACGTATTTTGATAAAAAAATACTAATTTAACTGGCGATCTAGTTTTTTTTTTACTTCTAAGCTTTAAACCTTTTAACAGCAGAGATCCCTTTCCGCCTCGCTCAGGGCCTAGCCTGTATGACCAAAAATCCACCAGCTTTGGATTTCTAATGTAAACATCCAGTATTCAGCACATGAAATCAACCAATGCGAACTAATCTTACAACCACATGGTTGGAAAATATGGAGATTTCTATCCGGAGCCAAAGAAATGGGGAAGTGATAACTTTACTTTAAGCTGCTGAAAAACAAGAAGTTTAATTTTAGTAGTTTTTGTAATAGAGATTTGGTCTACACACTCCTGAATATTATATATAAAAATATCTAATCGAAATCTAAAATAAAAGCTAGATTAATCATTACAAAAAAAGATTTATAAAAGTTTTCAACACCAACTTCTTCTTTTTCTCCAACTTTTAATTGAATTAAATTGGTAATAAACTGCATCAAAGCTTATCTTCTGTTGTGAAACTACAGTTACACACTTTCTCGTCTTCTTTTTGTTGTTTTATCTTTAATATATTCCTCCTATTTCTTGTGTAGCTGGATCAGTAGAATCAGAAGTGACTGATGTCGACAACTTGAGTCACGGGAGTGTTGACAGCTCCTGTGAAGTCAACAGCGAACATAACCTGTTTGCTGCCAAAAAAGAAGACGCGGCAGACGGTCACTGCAGTGCAGGTAATCCTTCTCCTCTCTGAATCCCACGGCTGCATAACAGAACACGGATGGATGGAATAGATAAGATAGGATAGATATGTATGATGAGATTAAAAGCTGTCACCATATTAGTGCAGAAAAAAATATATAGACAAAATATAAACATGTGCATACAGTGATTAAGTTAAAACATTTCATATTGCAGATAAAAAAAAGTCATTTAAAGCCATTTTGACAATTCTGATGTGAATTTGTGATCTGCAGGGAGACAATCTGATCAAGGTTACGGTTCGAAGGATGAGCTTCACCAGGAGCCAACAGAATCTCAAACATCTGGGATTTCAAACGACCAGAGAAACAAGGATGAAGCAAACCATAAAGGTATAAAAAAAATTAATAATTTTAACTTAATCCTAAATCCCCCAGCTTTAAGTTTTAGGAAATTAAAGACCTACTCCAATGAAAATTGTCTTTTTTGTGTTTTTAACTTGTTCTTATATAATTTTACTCATAATAGAGGACATATTCGAAAGAATTTATGATTAAAATGTCATTACTGAGTATTTCTTAACCCAAATCGCATTGGATCAGAAAACTGGATGCTAGAAAAAGCTCAGACTAATAACGGAGTTACTCAAATGGGCGTGCCAAAGTCTCTATCCTCCACTTAAGCTTAGGGGTGTAAGAAATGATGAGCTTCATGTGCTCATCTGAGCTGGCCACTGTACAGCTGGATTGATCAGATATTACTCACTAGTGTTAGCTTGAGGCAATAATCTCACACATGAGTGTGCAAACATCACTCTCAGTGTCTGGGAGGAGGCGGGGTTCCTCCGAGCAAACTGTCCCGCCCACAACCCAGAATTGTATTTTTAATGAGCCCAATCTTAAATAAAAGACTATTTGGAACCATTTAACAAAAATATGTGGTTTAGTGGGACTTTGAACTCAAACTGAACATATTTGGATTTTTAGGGAGTTAAAATGTTCGCAGAAAATCATGAACTATGTTTATAAAGGCTGAAGTAAAAAAAAAATATATATATTTTATTCTTAAGGGCATGTTTTTTCCAAAATTGCAAAATTTTCTGAAAAAAAGAGAAAAAAAACATCACTTTTTCTTAAATATGACCAGGAATTCTTTGTGTATATTCTTCATCTTTGTTAACACTTATTACCCCTGGATCACCTGAGCTTTAGATCTAGTGTTGACATTCTGTCAAACACCGTCACTCTTCAACATTTCACACAATTAACTTGATTCTATATAGTGGAAAAAAGCAGCCTTGTACTGATATGCAACACTTTACAGCAGTGAGGTGTTTATGCAATAAATCACCCGACTCTAACGAGGAAAAAGCAACTTTTACAAATCAACTTTTCGTAGCAAAAAGCCGATAAGAAAAGCTTCCTTATTTCTGTGTCAGAATCAGCCAAATCATGTTAAATGTGTGAACGGTAGCAAAGTTATGATACGCCAAAGATTGTCTATTATTTAAGTGTTGTCTGCAACCTCTTTGATCTTATAGGGATCATTTTTTTTAACTTAGAATTCTGTATCAACGTCCTCAGTCTTTGTGTTGTATTTTTCTTGTATCCGTAAGCAGAAGGCGATATTGCCGGCTCGGTCGACAGTGCGGTAGCTGTGGCGGAGCCCCCCAGCCCAGTGGATGGGTCCTCACAGGGTCCCAGCATTGTAAAGCTCTCCACGGGAAGTTTCGATGAGGGCAGGGAAGTCGGTGAGGAAGAACTCTTTCCAGCTTCAGGAAAATTATGTGAGAATTCAAGTTAGATTGTAAGCGACCCTTTTGTCTTAAAACAGGAAAGCTCTTCAGAAGACACAGTAAGAACGACAGCGTGTCGCTGTCTGACGAGGATTCCTCGCTGCCCGGAAATGCCAGCAACCAGCTTCAGCAGCAGCGGCAGAAGTCCTTCTCTGAGCGCACCTGCAGCTTCAGCGTTGAAACTCGCGCAGGGATGCTCCAGGAGAAAGGAGTGGACCACATGGCCAGCCAGATGGGCGCAGATGCTCGAATTCTGGCAGCAGCCTTCTCTGGAGCTCAAGCGCAGCCCTCAAAGAGTGTTTCCAAAGCACTTTTTGAAGACCTGGAGGAGGAACCCGATGACGATAAAGCCAAGAAGCAGCCAGAAAAGGAGAGCTCTAGAGGTCCAGAAGAAAGTGGGACATCTGGGGTAAAGATGGAGAAGCGACAGAGGAAGCACACAGAAACACAGGAGGACGAGTCTGGAGCCAAAGGAGCCATCTTGGAGCGGGAAGACGTAAAGACGGGGGCGGACCCTCTTTCCCTTTTGGTGTCGGAGAGCGAAGAATCTGCGTCTGTCAGCAGTCAGGACCCCCCACGCTCTGTTCCTGCAGTGGTGTCTCGAAATCTGGCGGAGGAAATCGAAACGTACATGAACCTGAGAAGCCCCATGGGCCCGAAATCCTCCAGCATGGAGCTGCAGCAGCAGCCACAGACAAACTCCACCGACGCCCCCCAGCTCAAACAGCCTCTGGAGAGGAGGTCCAGCCTCCCCGTGCCCCCCATCAAAACTCCAACCAACTCGCCCGGCGACACCCCCACACGCTCCCCCAAGACCCTGTCTCGCTCCAGGACCTTTGCAGACAAGACGAAGGCGAGCGCCGCAGCAAGTCCAAGGTCGTCCTCGCTGACGGCGCTGGTCAAGACCTCACAGGGGGGGTCCCTGGGTTCTGTCTTCAACTCCTTTTCAGCCATCAAAATAGACTCTCTGCTGTCCGGACCGAAAATTGACGTTCTTAAATCTGGAATGAAGCAGGCAGCGAATGTGGCCAGCAAGGTGCTGGTGGCCGTCGCCACGGCCTATTCTTACTCGGACGACGAGGTCATCAACCTTTTTCTTCATCATTTCTCTTTGAATATTGATGGAACTCTTTCAACTGAATTCTGGTGAATTCTCTCTCTTCAGGAGGAACCAGAACAAAAAGGCGGGGGCTTCCCGGCTCACTTAGATGAACACATGCTGTCCGCTCATGACTTGGACGAGAGTCCAGACAGAAGGTCCATCCCAGGATTGGTAGCTAACGGTCTCAACCGGAGCTCCACCAGCCTGGGGAGCAGCAGCGGCAGCAGTGACACAGGCAGAGGGACCCAGCAGCCTCGTAAGAAACCCGTTCACACCGGCAAAGGGCCGAGATCACACTCTTAAAGACTCACTTTGATTAAAAAAAAAAATTGTGTTTTTAACATGTTCTTCTGGCATTTTTCTGATGATGGAGGACATAAACCAGATTTTTTTAGTAGAAGTTGAATTTTTTGCATAGTTTGGCCAGGGGTGCAACTTATGTGATTTTGGGGGAAAATAAATAGGCTCATATTTTTATTTTCCCACTAACAATCGCTGATTATCTGATTGTTCTCCTCCTGAATTTAATAACAGTTTTCTTATCTACATCGAAACATTATAATTCTCGTTTTTTTTTACCGTCTCCATCTGCAGATCCGACTCCAGGACGAGCAGGCAGAGGCCTCGACTCTGAGCAGAGCTCCTCACATCACGCTTCTTCTTCCAGCATCTACCAGAACTGTGCGCTCGAGGTCAGACAAACCCATAAGCCGCCATTCTGCCTTTCAAAAAGAAATCTGACTGACCTCTACCCCTTTCTCACTAACAGGTGCTGATGTCCAGCTGCTCCCAGTGCCGCTCCTGTGAAGCCCTGGTTTATGATGAAGAGATTATGGCCGGCTGGACAGCCGATGACTCCAACCTCAACACCAACTGTCCCTTCTGCAGCACAGCCTTCCTGCCTTTACTGAACGTAGAGTTTCACGACCTGCGCACGGTGCCCGGGTATGAATCTGAGTCTAGATTTAATCGTCAGGTCTACTGGAGAATCTAAATCATATGCGACTCTGGCAGGTTCTACATGAATCAAAGTACTTCAGGAGACAGTCTCCACTCCACCCACCCCACCCCCAGCAGCTCCTCTGACATCAAGACACCAGACCTCATCTCTTTCCCCGAGGAGGAGCCAACGGAGACTCCTGACAGTCATTCTGGAACACAGAAGAGGTAACAAACGGGCTGATTGCAGCAGAGTCGTTTCCCCTTTCTTTGTCTTCATTCTTCTGGACTTGTGGTGGTTTTCAGTCTGGTTCCTGAGCCTGTGCAGTCAGACCCTCTGGGTCTGCTGGAGCACCAGGCAGGAAAGCAGCAGAAAAGCAGCGGGACTTCACTGACGCGCAGCAACAGTGTAGGAGGTCCGCTGCAGAGCCTCGACAACTCTCTGAGGCCCGGGCATGGCGTGTCCACTACCAGCCTGCCCTGCAGCCTGCAGGAGGCGTCGGTTAGTTTCCTCAAAATACCTTTTAGTCGCTCTGGAATACCCTGAAAGTGATTGGTGGAACTTCTTGGTTAAGCAGGATGGCATTGGAACAAAGCGACCGAACCCTAAACCTGTATCTGTGCCGTACCTCAGTCCTTTGGTCCTTCGCAAGGAGCTGGAGACACTTTTGGAGAACGAGGGAGATCAGGTGAACACATCGACTCAGCCCGGTTCCCAGAAAATAGTTAAGATCCTTCAGTTGATTATTTTTATCCTTTTATTTTCAGGTGATCTATACACACAAGTTCCTCAGCCAGCATCCTATTATTTTCTGGAACCTGGTGTGGTATTTCCGCCGCCTGGAGCTGCCCACTCATCTTCCCGGCCTCATCCTCAACTCTGAACACTGCAACAACGGAGTACAGGTACTATTTTATTAATATTTTTTAGGAATTTTTCCATAAAACCACTGAAACTCTGCAGACTTTAATTTGACTGTAATTCTTGCAGCTGCCTCTGACCTCGCTGTCTCAGGACAGTAAGCAGGTATTTGTACAGCTTCTGTGGGACAACATAAACCTGCACCAGGAACCTGACGACCCCCTCTACCTGCTCTGGAGGACCTTCTGTGAGTGTTGTGGATAAAATGTGTCTAGAGTAGGGGTGGGTTCTATTTGGATTGGTACTTTGAAACTGGTTTGACTCCAAAAGGAATTCAATGACACAAAGTCTTTCATATATTGTAATAGAGCTGTAAAAGAAAAAGCCTGTTGAAAGATTTGTACCACTTCGACATTTCACACCAAACTTTAACTACATGCGCTATTGGGTAGCGATAGTCCAGTGTGAACACCATATGCTAAAAGCGCCTTCAACAAGCTGCATTCTGTGCATTCATGAATACGCAACATGCCTGATCTGAATGTTGCATAAGATGTTGTATCTCATTGCTTGATTGATAAAATCGATGAATCAATCTGAATTGATCAAAGTTTAATAGATCAATAATCGCTCCAAAAAAGTAGAGATCGATATAACTCATAATGCTAAAGTCTGCTAGCTTGATGCTAATGTATAATGGGATTTCCCATTGGACGGCTAATGCTAATGCTCGGTCGACCTGAACATACATTTCTGACTAAATGAAAATCTTTATAAACTCAAAGACATGAATTTCCCAAACTCTTTTAATGACATATTTTTTCAAGTAACCATTGATGGTCTTAAGGACCGTTATTTGCTCATATTTTCTTCTGTGTGATCGCCACCTAGTGGCCAAACAGAAACACCCTCCAGGAGAGGCAGAACAATTGTTGGAGCTTCTGTGTTTGAGAATCCATGTAACGCTGTATGGTTTTAACAATCTCATTATAATTTCACTAATAATTTTTACAGCATCTGAACTGTATCAGATTAATATGAAAATCTTCAAAACATATATAGAATATTAATGTATTTCTAAACAAATGTGTCTAAATGTGTAAACCAAGTAAACTTAAAACTGAATTGAATAAAATTGAATTGAGTGGATTGCAAGAATAGAAAAAAATGGAATTGAATCGATCCTGGCTAGTCTTTTTTTGAAGTATTGTACACGTCGCTAATCCATCAAGTACAGCCAAATTTTTGCTCGTTTTGCCTCCTGTATTTTGACTGATCCTCATAGCCACACCCATTCTTGCATAAGCTCGCCCAGAATTGCTGGAAAGGTAAAATAATTGGCTAATATTGTACAGAAAAACTAAACTCAAGTGGTGCCTGAAAGGAAGCACAGAAATCTACTTTTTAAACAGTGTCCCTAGTATCAAATACGTCGATACCGAATTACGTACCCATCCCTAGTCAGGAGCATTCCCTGTTTTCTGAAAGAATGTTTTACTGAAGCAGATCTCTTTTCCTGATTTTTGCTCGTAGTGGAGAAAAAGGGTACTTTGGCTCCAACAGACCACCAAGAGATCCGCACACTTCTCAACACCATTGTTCGCAACATCCAGACCAACGACGTCTACGGCCCGATCAACCTGCTGATCAGAGAGATCAAGCGGCGTCCAGATGTCAAACGACAGAGGTCCGCCCTCCTCTTCCTCAGTTCCTCTTTATTCTTCCTTCAGGGATTGACGCCTTTTTTCTGCTTTGAAATTCTCTCTAGGAGCATCTACAGAGAAATTATGTTTCTTTCACTGGTGGCCTTGGGACGGGAGAACATTGATATAGGTGGGAGGATACATCTTTTGCTGCTTGTTGTTTAACATTCAAAGCATTTCAATAATTTCCTAATTCATCCAGATAATGTCTTGGAACTTTAAGACATATTTTCTTGATGTTTGCCTTTCATCTCGTCCTTTTCAGAGGCGTTTGACCGGGAGTACCGGCAGGCCTACGAACACCTGAGCCCAGAGCAGCTCAAATCTCTGAAGAACATCGATCAACCGCCTACCCCCAGCGTTCAGTCGTGCCTTAAATGTTTCGGCGCCCCCTTCATCTGAGCACAGAGGTGAAAACTTACCAGACAAGAGAAGCGATTAAAAAAAAATGGTACTAGTGTCTTGGAAGTGACTTTTTTTTCTACTCTACATGTGTTTTGGTTTTAAGGTTTTTCAGGTAGCCTTCTTCAGCAGGGACTCCCTCTGTTCTCTACTCAGAATGCCTTGATTAATATGATCTGATTAGTTGAGCTGCTTCTATTTTCAAAAGTTGTGTACAGAATGAATAACCGAAGAGAATGTATGGACCTCCCTTTGTGTGTGCTTCTGAATGCGAGTAGCCTTTGAGTTAGCTTCCTTTGTGTTTTTCTTCCTTCTTTGCGAACTGTTGAGAGCGCAGCCCCAGCTATGGTTTCACAGACAGATTAAAGTGTAATTTATTCATCCCAAACAAAAAAAATGACATCATTTCATAAAAATAGGTTGAAGATGATTAAATAAAACATTAACATGCATTTTAAGTAGAAAAATATAGAACCAACAGTTGATTTTTTTTAAGACAGGATGAATTGACTGTATAGATTTTTGACATAATCAAAGTGTAAATATACAAGGTTCTATTGTGTATTATCAGTAAAAACTGGACTTAAAACATTCCAGATAACCTGAGGTCAAAGCAAAAAAGTCTGCAGCAAGAAGCAAAACCTTACAAAATTATTGTGAGTGCCACACTACTGAGAATAAAAAGAAAAAGACTGGGTGAAGGGTCTAATAACTCCTGCAGTCATCAGTCCACCGTGTGCATTTTAAAAGTAAAATGCTGTACTTAAGCTAACACGCCTTATGGGTAAAACATGGAACTCTTGCATACTTGGGTTATGCTTTCTCCTAGCATTGAATGAACTGTTGAACTACAAACATGCAGACTGGATGGCTTTTTTAAAGGTTTACTGTGTATCTTTGGATATAATGCTAGAAACTAGAGCTTTACAGTGCTAAGGGCTTTTTTCAGTACTGCTGTGAAGAAAGAATAACTTTTGACTTGACATTCCACTGAACGCTTGAGCGTTCAGACTCGGAAAATGCTGTGGAGAAACTTTTGGGACATGGATAGAAATTGTTTTGTAGATTTGGGAGTGTATCTTGTACAGATGAGATGATGTATAAAATACCTTTTGCACTGCATTGATTAAAAACCTTCACAGAGAGATGAGGATGAAACCACATCTAACATTTAACAACTTGTACACCAGAATTTTTTTTTTCCTTCAAAACAAAAAAAGAAAAATTACAATTATTTATTTTTGTATTATTGAATTTGGATTGCAAATGTTGTACTAATGTGGAATTTTAATGGCTAATGTCCCCATTTTCCCTTTTATTCTGTCTTAAGGGATTCCATCCTGTACTGACTTTGTATATTTGATCTCAGTTGTACAGAAGACTTTTTTTTTAAAGAATAGATGAAATAATCTCTTGCCGTCCTGTGGAAAGGAAATGAATGTCAATACTGAAGTGTGCTGCAATAAATGAGTTTGTGAACTGATTAAACAAGTGTTTTGTATTTTGTGTTTTTATTTTTTTTTTGGTGTGATCAAAGTTTAGTTGCAGACTTGAAATATTTAAATGGAGGAACTCAACCCCCTAAAAAGCATTTATTTTATTTTTTAGGCTGTCCTGCTATTTTAATCCAGTGGAACTGAATATAGAAAGAACACGATTATTGAAACTGCAATAATACTACTTTACACTTCAACCATTTTTTAATCTATTTTAAAAGTGGTATTTTAATTGTGATTCTGCCATTTTTAGCAAATTTCTAAAAACCTGTTGTTTCCTAGTATAGTTAGAAATTCACCTCTTGAGTTGTGGGTGGGACCGTCTGCATGGAGCAAGCCCACCCCCACTTCCTGTCACCCAGCTGTAGTTTTAAGCCAGATACCAGCTTGGACTAGGAAAACGAACATGGATCTATAATCTACAAGTGGACGCATCACGGTGGAGCAGAGCTAATTGTAGTTTCTACATCAACTACAAGTATTTTCAAATAGTCTTTTGTATGTGCTCCTTATTCCCAACGATTTGGATAGTGAAATACTCAGAAATGCAATTTTAAGCTTAATTTTCTTTATATATGTCCCCAACCACCAGAAAAATACCACAAAAACATGAAAATAAGACCAAAAACATTATTTTCTTTGGTATGGGTCTGCTTTCTTTCTGAAGACCCTAGCTTTACAAGAAATTATCAAAACATATCAAAGCAATGAAATAAACTTTGCAGAACCTTAATACATTTTTAAAACAAAATGTTGGGTTTTCAATGAAGTTTACTTTTTTAAGTGGTATCCTTCCGCGGTGCTCTTCGGGTTTGGCTGCTGAAAGAAACCTCATCACATCGTCGGCGCATGAATACCTTAGCTTTGTTAAAAACGCACGAGGAAGCAGGTGCGCTGTCAATGCGTGTGACGTCATCAAATGATCCCGGAGAGAGAAATGCCGCCAAAACAGACGAAGGCCGCCGGTAACTTCAACAATAAAGAGCTTTTGGGACGGGAGATTCGTCGGAATAGACTCACGCTTTTTATCCAGCAATTTGAGAAGGAAGGTCGCTAGTCACTTTTGCAAATTTTAAGTTAGAAACGAAAAAAAAAAAAAATGTTTTAAGCCAAGTTTTAAAATTGTTCCTTTGCCTCCCAACAGCACAGGAACGACTGAACGACCTCGAGGCTAAAATGGAGAACTTGTTAGCAACGGTGGACAAAGTTTTTAGGGTGGAGCTGATGAAAATGCCTCCTTCACTGCAGAGCACTTTGGTGGGGGATATTTTAAGTGGTAAGACATTACGTTTTTTTTTTTTTTAACCTTTAAATTACTTATATTTATGGGGGAAAAAAGTAACTTTCAAATATTTTTTTGTTAGAGAGTGAAGTTTCTGCTAGCGAAGTATCCATAGCCATGAAGGTGAGTTATCATTTGCTTTTTCATATATATATCTTTGATTTAAATATTTCTGTCATTTTACAGAATGAGTCACGTGAGATGTCCCAACCTCTCAGAAGGATGCCCAGTAGAAAAGGTTTCTTTTAGCTAAATTATGATAAAGTTGATTTTTTTTTACAACTCATTTTGTTCATTTATTTTAATTTTTAGTGAAGGCAATTGATTCTCCTGTTGCTGCCACATCAGCCCAGAGTTTGTCTTTTAAAACTCCAAAGGTAGCGGAAAATGTAACATTTGTTTTGCTTTTTTTTTTTTTTTTTTTTTCCCCCCCCCTCTCTCTGATGAAATATTTCCACAATTTTGCCTTTCAGGTAGTTAAAGCACCAGAGAGGAGCAGGACATTAGTTGCCAGTGCCAGCACTGGAAACCTTGTGTAAGAAAGTAAAATAAAATTGTGTGAAGTGAGCAAATATTTTACTCACAAACTTTTATATATTTTTTTTCCCAAAGGAGGTCCACTACAGCAGCCAAAAGAGGCCAAGCCCGCTCGACATGTCGCAAGATGACAGATCAGGCTATTCCAAACCAGAATGTATATAAGCTCAGGTGTGTGGAGCTGCTTTGTTTACACACTTATGGCTAACTTAAAGCTGACAGATCTGTCGTCACAGGTCTGTCGTATCTGCTGGTGATCTACCCTGTTCAATGTCAAGATCTTCTGCACATGTCACCGTGACAACGGCACGAGGAGAGGTATCGGATATGAGTTTACAAAATGGCACCTTTAGACCCACTTCAATGAAAATTGTCTTTAGCATGCCCTTCTGGCATTTCTCTGATGATGGAAGCCTAAGAAAATTAAGCTCAATTGTATTTTTGATGGTCTAATTGTTGTGAATCAGGAGCAGACTAAAAATGTTATGTAGAAAATATGCCGGGCACGTATCAAGCTGCCTGTTCCTAGCTCTCAGCAACTGGCAAAGGTACATTTCTAATGAAATACTTAAGCTCTCCAGAACTATTTCCTAGAAAATTACAAAGGTTTTTTGATTTTGGCTAAAAAAAAGGCAATTATAATTTAAAAGACCACTGGGAAAGCTTTGAAAATTAATCAAAAGATGATGAATGTTTGATTAGAAAATTTTAATTTTCAGACTTGAACCAATCTGTGCTAAATTAGCTTCATTTTTAGAAAATAAGACGAGTCACACTGGATGATCTCAGCTGTCTTTTATTCGTAGACTGTCAGCTTTTCTGAAGAGACAAAGGATAAAATTAACTGGGAGTTACTGGATGATGTTGCCTGGTGTCAAATTCAGAAACTTGCGGTAACAACTAATTTTTCATTCACAACTTAAAAAAAAAAAAGTTAAATTTGGTTCAGTGCATTAGTTTCCTTTTTTTAAACTGTTTTTAGGGTCTGATGGAGTATCTTTCACAGCAAAGTCGCTGTCAGCGATGAGCAGAGATGGACCATGGATTTTCTGTTTCTACTGAATTATGTTTTACAGACTGTAATATTTGTCTTATTGGTGTTTTTTTTAACTTGTTAAACTATAACAATTGAATAAAATTCTTAAATGTGTTGTACTTTGTCCCCGTTATTGTTTGATATTATGTGATCAGATTCAATATTATGTGTTTTTAACTGATCCTAAAAGCTCACATTTGTCATTGGGGACAATAACAAAGCTTACAAATGTTGAAAACATCTGCTTCTATAGAATAAAACGATAAAGGTTACAAATGAAAATGCTGTCCGTCTCTGTTGGCTGTTACTCAGAAGCTGGAGGAGAGGGCTGCTGCTGAAGGAGCGGCTGCATCTCCATGGGGGGCTGAGTAAGTGCAGGCTTTGGCGACGCAGGTGGGGTGCTCCTCCCAGCAGAGGCTTCAAACTGGCTGGGTGGCGAGGTCAGGCGAGGGTAGAAGGGACCGACTAACCAGTTGAGCGGCGTGTTGTTGACCAGGTAATCCATGATGTCGTCGAGGGAGTCTTTCATTCTGCTCATCTGGACTTTGCTGCTGGCTAACACTGTGTCTGGCAGGTCTCCCAGTGCTGCTGCTTTGCTGAAACTGTTGTAGACCTGAGCGGCTGAGTGGGTGAGGGACAGCGCCTCCTGCTGGATGTGATTGGGGAGACCCTGCATGCCAGAAACGAGGACCAGGCATGTGGTCTGAAGCTGCTGGGTGAGGGAGCGTGCCAGAGCCAAAGTGCGAGACTCGATCATCTAGAAGGAGCAGACATGTTTTCAGAGTTGTGCTTTAAATAAATGATCACTCACGTCTTTGTTTGCTGCTTACCTCCGCCTGGTGGCCATTCTCTTGGACCAACTCTTTGGATTTCCATGGTACCAAAGAGTTCAGCTTGTTGTTCACCATCTGGTTTGCGCTGTCGATGTTCTTTCTGCTGTATTCAATCTAATCAGAGGAGAAGAGTCAGCGCTGAACTGAAACGGCAAATAAAAGCTTTTCCTTCTGACTCACCAGGTCAGCAGTGGAGTTGAGCTCAGAAATGAACCTCATGCTTCTCTGCCTGCCGTGCTGAATTCTGGCAACGGCTCGAGTGTATGCTCTCTTTCGGAGCTTGGTAGAGAGGGAGCCCAGGCGGACGTAGTAGCTTTGCTCGTTAACATCAGAGCTGCTCACAGTTGTTGCCTCCAGCTCTGTCACAAGACAAGAAGACAAATATTAAAAAAGCCACTCTGATGACATATTCTTGAGGGATTTTCCTCATGGACATCTTCAAAGAATATTTCTAAGAATTGTGAATCAAGAGGTGTCTTTAAGGCCAAACTCAGATTTTTTTAATTGTAAAACCCCAAAGATTTAAAAACAATTTTAAGGAGTTTTATATAGATGAAGCTTTAAGAATGTAGTTCAGCCCTCAAAGATGTACAGAACTTTACACTATAAAGCTACCTGTATGACATAGAAATAAGACAATCTTATATTTTTGATTTTTATGATTTAATAAATGCTTTTGAACAAATATATGATCAAGCTGGCTGTTTCTCCTAACATCTAAGCTCACCGTCCTTACATGTCTTTATTTTATAGGGGAAAAGAAGCAAAAAAAAAAGTTAAGGTTTTTGTGCCTCTCACCCATTTCTTCCTCAGTGAGAGGCAGATAATGCTCCACCAGATTCTCAGATGTGCTGAGGGCGGTGTCCATTCCGCTGCTGACCAGCTGCACCACTCTGCTCTCCAGCACCGTGCTCACACCACCGCTGACAACTGCCTTGGTCTTCTCCACGCCATCCTGCACAGCGC
Source organism: Oryzias melastigma (assembly GCF_002922805.2). NCBI lineage: Eukaryota > Metazoa > Chordata > Actinopteri > Beloniformes > Adrianichthyidae > Oryzias > Oryzias melastigma. The sequence goes on along the minus strand of NC_050529.1, from coordinate 11,722,437 downwards.
CCCGAGTCCTCTGCACAACACTGCTCAGAGTCCCAGAGACCGAGTCCTTGGCACCCGACACTCTGCCGGTCACAGCATCTTTAGCAGAGGTTACCACACCCTTGGCACTGGAAACAACCTGAGCGGTTACAGCAATGATACGGAGGGGTTTTAGCCAGTTGTGTAAGCCCGAACACAGTTCACAGTGTTGTGCAATTTGGCTCGTACTTGCTCAGAAGGCTGGTGAAGAATTGGGAGGGTTTTTTCAATCCTGTCCAGACCTTTGCACGCCAAATCATTGGCGATGGCAACTGTAGATGGAAATTATTACAGTGAGACATACTTAGGCTTCATTTGCTCAGCAGTCATAACTAGGTGAAAGATCCATATGACTAATAGTTTCTCATCAACTTCCTGTTTCAAGAACTACCCTCCTATTTAAATAGAACCCTCATAATCTCTGAAAGCACGTGAAGGTAGGATTATAAAGGGTCAAATTTACTCACTCTGGGGCTCCAGCTTGTCCATGATGGGTGAGGCGGTCGTGAGGGCCACAGAGGTGATGGTGCGGACTCCCTGCTCCGCGGCCTCACACACTGTCCGGATGTAAGGGTGGTTGTCTTTGGTGCTGGAATACACACTGAACACCAGGCTGTAGGTGGAACTGACCAGAGGAAGGCTGCTCACCCTCTCCACCACATTCTGCACACAAAACCAGCAGAAAAACAAGAGTTATACCAGCTTTATTAACATCCACCTTTTAATATCATCCATATAATCATAGCTAGAATATATTTTAATACAGACATATTAGAATATCTTAAAGTAAAGCATTATATGATCTTATTTTGTATTAAAAAAAAGGTTAAATAGTTTCATTTTCACTTAAAAACATTATGAAAACAATAAGTTTTGAAAAACTTTACTCACCTGGTTTGAGATAACTTCAACGTTCACCATTTCTGCTCAAGACCTTGAAAGGAAAGCGCACTTTTAAAGCTGATTATAGATTTTTATTCACAAATAAAAGCAGGAGGATAAAGTGTCGCTAGTAGTTTCGTAATGCGAACTTTTATCACAAATAGACCAAAGTAAAGGCGTGAAAGTTGTTCTAAGAACACAGTAAGACACATACACGACGTTAAGAAGTAAAAAGAGAGCGCTTACCAATGTATTAAAAGCGTAAAATCCCAACTATATTTCGTTTTTAGTCCGCGAACTAATAAAACCGAGGTGTGGGCGACTGTTTATATTCGCTCCAAATCTCGCGATTGTTGGTGCATCGACATGACGTAAGCGTCACAAACTTTTCTAGAGTAAAGGTGAGCGGAACAAAAGTTCATCCGGGGACTTTCCATGAAGTAAACCTACACTCATTAAACGACTTTTATGAAGTTTTTGTCGAGGAAAAACGCGAGATTTGATGAATAATTAAATGGGTTATTAACATATAACAACATTAACATATTAGTTAGTCCTTGGTTGACTTTGTATGTGTTTTTGTGTGAAATAGATACACATTTTAATAGGGAAATAAAGTATAATTTTTTAAAAATAATTTGTGACAATAATAATGTGGATTTGGTTTATTCCAAGCAATTCAAACTAGAGAAAAAAAAAACAGAAAAAATATATCTATGCATGTATATTTAAATCTTAGGGTAATTAGTCATGAATTGATTGAAACATATATAATTGCACATACATCTACATATACATTTAAATAATTCATTTATTTTAGTCTTAATCATATATTGATATGTTAACACTTATGCATACACTCAATCAAACCATTTAATATTAGGTTTGTCAAAAGTAGCTTAATTAATTGCTTAGAATTGAGTGGGAACTCAAACCCCTATTATCCTTCTTTTTACTTTTATTTTTTCCTTTTTACATAATTATCATTAAGTTGGACTCTGATTTAGATGGATTTACAAATTTCCGCACAGAGCCTTGATTAATTGGGGAATATCTGAACTTGGACATCAGGAGGATTTGTAACTGAACAATTTTAACACCTCAAGTCCTAAAATTCTCATGTAATTAGCTGCAAGTTAACAAAAGCTTGTAAAATAATGAGTGTTGGAGGCCTGAAAGTCTTAATTTTCCTTTGGATTCTAAATAAGAATTTACCAAAACATCTTTTACCAACAAAGCTTGCTTGTTCTGATAAAAAAAACAAACAGAAAAACAAGATAATTGTGGATTTTATTTCAAGATTTAGAAATTCTTCATCCAAAACTGCTTAAAATGATTATGGTAAATTCATTAAAGTTGTTTTGCTGTCAATTGTTACACACAATGTCTTTGAAACTGACAAAAAAAATATTGAAAAAAGGCATTTTGTCCTTTCAGATGTGACTGTGGGCTATGATAGACAGCAAACCAAGTTTATAGTTAGTTCTGCTTATAAAGAAAATCTCCCCGCGACCCCGAAAGGGAAGAAGCGGTCAAGAAGATGGATGGATGGAAGAAAATCTTGTTCACATGCTACACAATGAAGCATTTCCAAATCTTTTAACAGACATGCTGATTTAAAAGCCTCAGCTGCTCCACGCTGAACAGGCCTCAGAAAAGCAGGCCTGAGCTTGCCAGATGTTGGTCTCTGGTTCTAATTTTCAAGCTTTTATTGTTTTTGTGTGTCAGCGCCTGTTTTTCTTTTTCTTTCACTTTTAGTAGCTGTTTTTGAATATTGTGAATGAAGTGCTAATCCAGCTTCTTTTTTGTGCTCCGCGTTTTAAGGTCATCTGAGGAAACGTGGACTTTATATTAGCTTCTTAAGGGCTGACACATTAGATTTCTGGAACTTAGTGCGACCCAATTGATCAACGTTTATGAGACTCTGATCAGCCTCGTATGAAAATACTGAAAGCAGTAAAGCACAGATGCTGAAGTTCTGTTGGAACAAACACTAGAATCAGCTGGTTCTGATTAAGGTCCGCTCTCCGTCTCCACGTTGTCCTGGACATTGATCAGATGAAGTTTTATTGTACAGGTCACATTCTGTTAACTGCTTTGATCAGCCTTTGTGTGAATCAAAGAGCAACTGCATGACAAGACTCATCTTTTTGAGTCATACCTCATAAAGATCAGCGGATAAAGTCCTGAACAAAGTGAAACTAAGTCAAAAGTTTAGCACTTTTTAAATATAAAACTAGGAAAAAAAGATATTACGAATTATTATTGTTCAAATAACTATTTTTAGATATATGTATCATCTGGCTCAGTGTTCTGTTTTGATTTTAGCAGATATGAATATTTAAGATTTTTCATAGAACGTTCAGATTCTGGATCTGAACTGTACGTCCTGTTTTTTCTGTCAACTTTATACAGATCGGTAATCATTTAGTTTTTGGTATTCATTTTTGTCCTTCCTGCCTTGAATACGTCAAAACTGCAGCCAACAAGTTCAGTTTTATTTATCCTCTAAAGTCATTTCCAAACTACACTTTGACTTCTAATTTAACTAAAGTTTTTGGTTCAAATCTAACTGCTAACCAGATTTTTTTTTCTTTTTTTTCTTTAGATCTCAAACTGATCTCCTTCTTTCCGGCTTATATATATATATATATATATATATATATATAATTATATATATATATATATATAAAAATATATATAAAATATATATATATATATATATATATATATATATAAAAACTCACTCAAAGTTGTGTTTCTGTGTATTTGTGACATATAAAATACTCCCTGTGTCCCTAGTTTTTACTTTATTTTTGTTAAAAACAGCCTATTTTTAATAAAAGACCACTGGGAACACATTTCCAATAGAGAAAAGATGATCGGAGTGGAATTTTGTGCATTTTAAATATCAAATAATAATCAAAGGTTCCAGTCGTAATATATTTACTAATTAATTTATATATTACTGTATATGTTACTGTTGTTTTTAATAGTGTTATTTATTATTTATTAGCTGTTTTTGGTTGTTATTATAACAAGGCAATTTCCCATTTGTGGGATAAATAACTCTGTATTCTATTCTATTCTATTCTATTCTATTCTATTCTATTCTATTCTATTCTATTCTATTCTATTCTATTCTATTCTATTCTATTCTATAATCTTTTATCTTATTGCTATGGATCGATCAAAAACAATCAAAGCTTTTTCCTAATGTTTAAAGAACACAATATTACTTTTATTTATTGCTTTTATTATGTTCAAGATTGATAGGGAGATATTTTTCCAAAACTTTTGATCAGTTACCAAGACAGCAGAACAGTGGACAATTGATAAGCAACAGAACTAGGTCAAAAGAACTGGAAAACCCTCTTTGAACAGAGATGCTTTCCAGTATAGCTAAACTGCTTTGTGACTACTTTCTAGTATTTAGAGGTTACATCATTATTTGAACATGACACCGTTGGTTCAAAATCAATGTTCACACATCTCCAGTTTCTAAGAAGTCACTCTCTGTCCTCTTATAATTTTTTATCTTTGGGATTCTTTCATAGACAAAAATGTTTTATAAGTTCCTTTTATCTTTAACAAGATTAGTTTATTCTCAAAGAGAAAATTCTCTGATTAAATTCTTAGAATCTTCTCAGAATTTATTTTGTAGGAGCATCTTTTATGCTTGGTAGGCTTTCATGATTTTTATTTTATAGGCACACCATTACAGAGAAGCTGAAGCTCGATTTGTGTTGCCATTTCAAATTAAATGCATGATGCAGTGTGCCATTTTGGTTTGATTTAAATACTGAAGTTAATATTTTTAATGCTGAAGTATGCCAGACCTGCATTTACAAATGCTACCCACTAGATGGCACCATTGTCGGCCAGTTTAAATATAATTTAGGCTTTTTTTCCCTATTCTTGAGTTGCATCTTGTGACAGAATATGTTCAGATCAAATTTATGACTTCAACAATGTACATTTGACATCTTTTGACATTTAAATACCCAAAAGTGTTGTAGTGACACGAAAGCAGGACACAAAATGTCTTTCTCCATCTGTTTAACACCAGCTAAAATGTGCTAATCAAATCCATTTTCCGTCGAACTCATCAAAGCTGCACATATATGTGTGAAAAATCTTTCCACCAGACATGTTTTGATCTCAGATGAGACCCCTGCTTTTGTCTTTTTTGAGATGAAAGGAGATGTGGAGGAGGGCCTGCCAGGCTGCCCCCCCAAGGGCTCTGCTGGTGTGCAGCTGACGGTGAGGGTACTGAGCCTGTCAGGAGGAGACTGAAGATCCCTCATTTTATCCATTGTACCCTCAGAGACAGGTAGACCCGCGGGCTGTGTGCCACGGCTCCCAGCCTGGTAACTGATACCTGTGGGCTACTTGGAAAGTGTCACACCTTTCTGGATCAAAAAGAGGGAAAACTGCTGCCTGAAAAAAAAGTCCAAAGTGGGGAAGTGGCAAACATTTCAAGCTATAAGATCAAGAAAAAAAAAAGATAAAGTAAAGAACATGTTCTTGTTTTACCTTAAAAAGCAGCAGAATAATTAGATTTTAACTATTTAAAAGTTCACAAACAAGTTTACAATACAAAAGATGAATATAAAGTTGTAGTCACAACTGCCCTTATGGGTGGATATTGGTTGTCGTCAGGCAAAAAATAGACAAACCATGCAGGTGGTCCTCACAAAATTTCAAGGTCTTAGACTGCTCGGTGAGCCGAAATGTCAGATGAATGAATCCAAAATCTTCCCCTACTGGTTTCTCCCTACCCCTCAAATTGTAGGAGCATTTGGAGGGGTAGGGGTGTCTGAAATAGCATTTTTAGGAGCTAACCCTCACCACGGAGGGATGCAGAGCCCTCCTCCACTTTTCTTTACTTGGGTGCGCTCTAAAGCATAGACGTTTACCTTTAAATGTGAGTAATGACTTTTTGTTGTAGCATGACCTTTTTAAAGTTATAAAACTGATGTTAGCTCTGCTAACGTCAGCTCTGCGCTAACCTAGCTGATTGGCGATTATTGATCACGTCATGGAGTGGGAGTGACGTCTGAATTTGAATACCCTATTTTTCCACAACTCTCCATTTGGAGGGCTAAACGTAGACGTAGGGAGAAACTGTAGGGGTAAGGAAAGAATTTGGATTCTTCTTTAAACGACACGTAGGGGTAACCCCAGGCTCACAATGCATCCGGTCCGGTGTGAACGCTGGAGCGATCTAGCTACGGCAGATGACTCACATTGGCTACGGATGGCTGCAGTCCTGTATCGGCCACAGACTCTGCTGCCAACCTCACGAAACTCCGTAGGCTCATGCGATAACCCGCCATTTATATAGAGTAATAGTAAAGAAATCCTTATTTCGCTGTGATTATGAATTATATTCACAACACTTTTCTTTCTGTGCAACTCGTCTTCATACATGGGTAAGCACAGAATTTTATTAATACTTCTGTCTTATACAGGCTTTAATGTCAACATTTGATTGTGTTACACGTATTGTGTAACAAGTAGGGGACACCGAGGTTTGTTGTCACAATGACGTAAGGCTTACAACATGGTGAAAACTGCGAGTACAGCAGAAAATAGGTTTTATTTTTAATGTACCGGATGCACTTTACACTCGCTCACATGATTTTTGGTTTAGGTTGTTAAAAGCCCCAACTTCACAAAAAAGTGCTCCGGCTCGGCTCCAGCTTCTGGCAAAAATTTAAAGCCAATGAAACAGAGAAAAAGCGCCGGAGAGGCCGGACCGGACTGGATGCAATGTGAGTACCTCTTGCACTTTTCAAGTTATGTAGAGACTCCGGCGTTTGCACCAGTGTGAGCCCGGGGTAATGGTTTCTCTGTCTATGCAAGGTACATTTAAGGCAATCTATTGGGGTTTATGCCCTCTTTTGCAATACACGTAATGCACAAGCCGATATTGCGATAACTATACATTTCCATTTGTACAGGCCTACTTTTCTTCTGCCTGTTAGTGCTGTTCACGTAAAAATACACACCTGTTGCAGGCAACCTAACTGTTTGAATTTAGGAAATTAGACAATCAGAGCGTAGTTCTGTGGGTATGAACACTTGGTATCACCCTGTGCGTGCAGCATTTGCACACGGTCAGTAAGGAGCCAGTACGCTCACCTACTTATAACTACCTCGAGTGTTAGTCTGCCTCTAGTGGTTACTTGGATTAACTCCATCTTTGAGTTGAGGGGTTAGTATACAACAAAAACCCTTGACGTTGTAAATATAGGTTTGCAGTTCTCTCTTGATTGGCTGGATTTTGTGTTACCCTTCGCCGACATAGATGTGTTCAGCATGTGAGACAAAAACAGTTGCATAAGCCTTTGTGTCCGTGGTACTATGTTTAGCTCTATTCTCTAGAGTTCCAACCCTTTGCAGAAAAGGTCATGCACGCAGAAATGAATTACTTGTTAAAAAAGATTGTGCCACATCTCTGGAAATAACCATTACTTTAGCCATTAATGACCAATAGATCTTTGCAGACAATGTGGTTTTAGCAGGAGAGCGATGACAGATTTATGGCAGCAATATAAGCAAAACAGGGCCCTGTGCACCTGTTAGGTGTAATCCTTGAATAATGAGCATCGGCCTCTGAGCTGAGGCGACCCCTCTGCGTTCCTCACTGTGGGGATTAAACGCTAACATTTACATACAGTTTTAAATGTTTTTGCTTTGAATGCAAACATCCGGCATTCCTGGATGTCAAATCTTAACCCTATCAATACATTTCTGTAAAGATTGTTACTTTGGGTTTTTCTTTTTTATTTGATGAAAAATACAATTCCTGATGTGGTCAGTCTTATTGGGTCATCCAGCAGGTCAACGCACCATCCCACATGACCTTACGCTTTTTCAACAGCACCCCACAAGAGAGCCTTTTCACAGAGCCCTGCTGGGATTAGCAGGCCGGCTGTTTGTGCTGGCAAAGCAGCAGCAATTCACAGTTATACTTCATGGTTACCGATCCTGTCGACCACAGCAGGTTCCTGCTAGTTCTAACATAGTTGAGAACCATCTGAAACCAAACGTCTGAGCCGTACCATCCGAGGCATGTGTTTACAGAAAACATCTGTTTAAATAGTCACTTAAATTGAATTAGAAAAACATTTTGTGTGAGTGTGTCTCTGTCTTTGTGTAAGTGCGCTTACACGCGTGGGTTGGCTATTTGGGCACCTAGACAGACAATCTCTTTGTCTTGGAAAGTGTTTGCTTTAGTCTTCTGGGGGATGCAGGAGCCAAGAACAACGTGGGAAAACGGGGCCTTGCTTCTTTTTCTGCTCTCTCTCCTGGCTTTTGCTTTGCCTTTTCTGAGTCCGCTGGCTTCCAAAAGAGCACCTGAGATGTGGACACTTTTGAAAAAGCAGAAGAACAGACATTAATTAAAGAAATTGTAATGAGAGACCGGCCAAACTGTCGGTCATTTTCTTCCCTGTTAAAATACTCCAGACGGTCAGTGTAAATCATGCACCCAAACAGATCTCTGCTCAGGTGGTCTCCATGAACAGTTCTGCACTAAGCTGGCAGGAACAACCACCACAGTAAGGTTTTTGTCTGCAGGAATGATCCATGAACCCAGTGCTTGCCATGTCCACAAGCTAATTAGAATGGATCAACAGGCAATTTGAGATATCTTACTCTTAGGTCACCTGATATGGCCTTCAGGGGTTATAATAGCAGTGTTAGGTAATGCTGGGTTTCCTACATTTTGTTCAACTATGTTAGCATTTAGCCTTTAACTTTATCCTAATCTGGCTTTCCTACACGTATGTGTATTGCCTACATGTATTTATTGATTGAGATTGTTCAAATAATTTACCAATTAGCATTTAAATTAGTATATTTTAGCACATCTTAGCACATTTTTGCTTTCCTTTGCTTTAATTTAATTTAGCATGCAGCTATATTTAACACTCCTTTAAACTGCTAACACAGTATAATAAATACTTCATCATTTAGCAAACATATAATTTGAATTTCATATATTTAGTAACATTAATTTAGCCTTTATGTTTAAATTGTTTGTGGCTAATTTAGCTTTCCTGTAGCCTACTGTGTTTCAACCTATGTAGTATTTAGCAAGCAATATTCAAGATAATTTACAAAATGTGAAAATTTTGACAATATTTTCAAAAGTCATTAAGTTAGCTTTTTTACGATACAATATATAATTTCATTTATCTTGTTTGGGTTTTCTGCACCTCGCTCAACTCATGTAGCTTCTAACGAGTATTTCTTTAGCATTGTTCATTGTAGTTTAGCACGGTTAGATTTTTCTATAGTATTTTAGATAATTAGCATGACCCTTTGTTTTAGCATGTTTATTTATTCAGCAAATATTTTAACATAAAATGTAAAAAATAGAGTTAAGCTTACTACAAGTTCTTAGGTCATTTTGTTTAGCTTCTAGTGAGCATTTTAGACAATTTAGATTACAGTATTTTAAAATAATATTTTTGGTAATTAGCATGACCCTTTATTTTAGCATGTTTATTTCTGTAGCAAATATTTTAGCATAAAATATAGTTTAGCTTTTTAGCTTTACTGTTCTTAGCTCATTTTATGTAGGATCTAGCAAGCATTTTAGCATTAATGAATAGACACTGTTTAGAATTATTTAGCTAATTTTGTTTTTTGATAGTATTTTAGGTATTTTACCCTATAATTTAGATAGATAGGCTACAGAGATAGGCCTTTATTGTCATTATCACAAGGACAATAAAATTGCAGCAACCGTTACAGTGCAAAAGACATAATATAATATAAAATATAGGAAAAATATGTCAAAATATATACCAAGAAATTGTGCAATATAAGAGTAATGCCAATAGTATCCAGACTATGTACAGATATGTACATTAATAATTTAGCATTGTAAGTGCTTTGCGCGTGTAGAAAATCGAATCTGTTATTATTACTTTTACTTTTCTTTTTGCAGCAAATATTTTAGAACGCAAACTGTTGAATCATTTATCTTATTTGACTTTTCGGCCCCTTAGCCCAACATACTGGTAAAAAGCATTTTAGTATCCATTAGTGTTCATCAAATGTAAACTTTTTGATAGTACTTTTGGTAATTAGCATTAGGCTGTATTTTAACATGTTTCCTTATACAGCACATATTTCACCACAGAATATCAAATGTATTTGAGCTTATTTTGCTTTCCTGTTTTTGGTTAAAATTATTCAGGCTCAAACATTTTAGTATCTTTTGGCAATGTTCATCATAATTGAACCAACTTGGACTTTTTGATAGTATTTTAGGTAAGTACCATTATCATTTATTTTATTATGTTTCTTTATGCAGCAGCTATTTTAGCATACAATAAAAATAAAAAGTAGCTTATTTGGTGTTTCGTAACTTAACTTATTAAGCTTCTGGCAAGCATTTTAGTATTCTTTTAGCATTGTTCAATGTAATCCAGCTCATTTGTATTATTTGATAATTGCTAATGTAATTAAGCTTATTTTATTTGGCTTAATGCTATTATTTGTTTACTTCAAGTAATAATAGCCTAATTTCCCAAAGTTTAAGGAAAAACATTCAACAAATTTAGTTTTTTTTAGGTCCCATTTTTTTTGTTATTTGTTCAATCTAGTTTGATATTAAATAATCTCTTTTTTTTTTTTTTTTACAGGGTTCGTCATCGTTTACTGAGGTAATGCCTTTCGCATTGCTTTAGTAAAATCAGGTTCTTACAGTTTGCAGCTTTGTTTAGACATATTTGGTCTGATTTTACCTCAAGCATCAACTTAGACAATCTTTTAGTTTTTCCTGCCGATCAAATAATTTTGGCTTCAAGTGTTTTGTGCAATATAATTCAAAAAATCCAAATATGACCCTTGTAAAGTATTGCAAAAAGATCCAGCTGGCATGGATGTTTTCAAGACTTGACTCTTAAAATGGAAAATATTTTTTAGGCATTACAGTTCAAGCACTATAAAACAAAATAAATGAAACAAGAAGATACAGACAAAAAAACGAGGGCAAATTTGGTCTGAACTTTGTGACTTTATCAGGAAGAGGTGAATAAACTATTAAAACTGCATCAAGAGTGAACTCACTGATGTTCTGTGAGCTATTATCTGTAATTGAAAGCATTCCTTTTTATGAGCTGATATAATGAAAGTAAAAACCAGCTTAAACCCAGGTTAAATGAAAAAGAGGACAAAAAACTTTTGGCAAAGGACATGTTCTGTCTCTTATCAGATGCATGGCTTACATTTGATCCTAAATATGGATTCTGTGCGTGTTATAAAAACACAGTGTCTGTTTGGCGGAGTAAAGTGGGTACATATTAATGTAGAGGCTTATTGGCTTTAGCAGTGAGCCAGACATTTTTTTCTTTGGTTTCATTTCATGCTTCTCTGAAGAAGAAAGGGACAAAGCAATAGGCTGACTGATTACTGGCAGCAGTACTAAAGTGTGTTTTCCTGTCTAAATGTCAGCATTTATGGCACAATGCCCCTCGACATCTAGAAACTGATATGACTGATGTAAAGGAAGTTGATGCCTGCAGCTGAAAACAGATCTGCGCTGACAGACAGCGCAAGTTACTGCGCTCTTAGCAAGCTTGGCATCCCGCGACATGGACGCCCAGAGATGGCAGGAGTTTTCATTTCCCCCTGGAGCCTTAAGCATGAGCTTACTCACGTACAAACACACATACAGATAGCCTGCCAAATTCCACAGAGCCATAAAGGCAATCAGGACAGAAGAGAAAGGCAAGCAAGTGGCTCTGGGCTGCCAGCAGGGAGGCACTGGAAGCTGTAACAAGGTGCTATAAGAACTCTTGAAGGAGTTTAGGGGCTTTCTGTTGCAGGAATAGAAGAGTTTTTAATGTACTTTTTTATAATTGCAGAAAAATCTTATGAGGAAAAATGTTGGTATCATACTTTCCGAACTATATGGCACATTTAATTTTTTTAAAGAAATGACAGTGCGTATTATAACCTGGAGTGACTTACACATGGTTTAATTAGGGTTGGAAGGGATGTTGAGGGTTACAAAGCATCGTCAGAAATGTCTATCGCTATGTTCAAATTCCTTCCCTACTCACTATTTAGTGCGTTCGCCAGTTTGAAGTGCTGTTCGAATCTACAATTCTAAAATTGAGTGCCCTAGAAATTTCCCAGAAGTCTTTGTGAAAAACGTTTTCATCATCAGAACACGTGCTTAAATTGATAGATTTTCACATTATGAATTCAGTAATGTCATTCTTGCTGTTTAAAAGAAAATAGGGAGCATGATGACCAAAATGCCTAAAAAAATTTTTTTTTTAGTAGTTAGCGATTAGGGTGGGAATTCAGATATCAGTTTTTTTAAGTTTTGCAGCATTAAACTAACCACTAACGCAGCTAACATGTAGTGAAGTCAGACTGTGTTTTTTTTTTCTTTCACTTGTTACTAACCCCAGTTAGGAGTTAGTGTAGTCACAGTAAAGTTTGTTTTAGCGTATAATTCAATATTTTTCTGTCTTACTAAAGAGGTTGGGAATTAGCGTAGTCACGCTAACGTTTGTTTTAGTGGCATCAGTGTGTTTTTTCGTATTGCAAACAAAGTTGGGAGTTACAGTTATTGTCAGTACGCTAATGTGACTAACCCTTCTAACTTGGCTAACATGCAGTGGTGTTGGACTGTGCTTTTTCTTTACGAGATGCTAACAAGGTTGTGACTTAGTGCAGTCAAGATAACTTAAGTTTTAGTGATATCAGTCTGTTTTTTTACATGTTGCAAATGAAGTTGGGACTTACAGGTATTGTAAATACATTAATGCTTCTTTCGTGGCTAATGTGTAGCGTGTTGCAAAAGTTTCTAGAGTTACTGTGAACGCAATTAATAAAGTCTGACCAACTTACAGACTTATCTCTGACTCTTTCTCTTGCCTAATGTGCCTTATAATTTGATGCTGCTTACAAATGACATAAGTTTAAAAATTCATTGACAATGGGCCTTATAATCCAGTGCACGTTATAGTGCAGAAAATACGGTACCTTTTCTAGGCGGTTTTAGACCAAAGAACACATGGAACTGCTTGTGAAGAATTAGAGAAAATAGATTTGTTGATTCCAAGTACGTCTCAAGTGTATACACATCTTGGGGAGCTCATTCCAGCCTATAGACAGTTTGCACATCATCATCTGATCTAAATTGTTATGAGTTATGAATTTGTCTTTAGAGAAAACGGCTCGTTTAAACATGTTTGCTGCCCTGTTGGATTCAAAAGCAGACCAAATGGAGTGGATTTTCTCTTTACGGTATCTGGCGAATTCTTGCCCTCTCTTTGAACACATGCGACAAGCAGCTCTTTCAGTCTGAGGCCCACTATCACTGATCAAACAGCTATGTTTGGTGTCAGCTTAACAGGGACAACTATGGTACTCATATGTATGTGTGAGGGGGTGTTGACCTGCTCTTGGTGTGTTTAGATAGGAAACCAACATATGTACTGTACATACCGTAGATCTGTTTTTGCACTTGTGAAGCCATATTTTCATTCTTGTGTGTTTGTGCTTTAAAGCTACTCAGAGCTTGCCAAGTTTTAGACACCATTTCCGTTACTTCAAGTAAAAATATCAACTTTTGTTTTTTTTTAACTTTTAGACTTATACCCAATTGTCCTTAGAAAAGGCGAGAGGGTGTTTCTCTGACCTTCATCCAAACGGTTTTTGCTGGTTGACTTCCTCTGAAGTCCTTTAGTTTGTTGTTTCCTGAAGCACATACTCTAAAGCAGGGGTGTCAGACTCAATCGCACAGGGGATCAAAATCCAAAACATACAGTGGGTCGTGGACCAAACAGGACAAACATTTATTGAAAACATAAAATACCTAAATTGTTAAATTATTAAAACTAAACTTTTTTAACATAAATATGAATAAAAAGTGAGAGTTCTGAGACCAAGAAAAGTCATCATAAATCTGAAAAGGCAAGTGTTCTATTTTCTTTTTTTCACCGTACAGCATGACATGGACTAAAATAATCTTTTGAAGTAACAACTTTTGGTAAATTTGGGAAAAAAAATGTAAAATTGCTGTAATAATGACTTCCAATTGTTTTGGATGGCAGGAATCTGGTCAGGAGTCTGATGAGTCGAGGTTTTATGATTTTTGTGAATACTGGTACTTTAATAGTGTGCAGAGAACTAAGTTAAAACAAAATAAGTCAGAAACTCACAAAGCTTGATGCCAAGAACAAGAAGAAAGAAAAAAAATAAGCGTTTAAAAGCATCCGACCCATTAGTGCGGTAGAACAAAAGATCCTAGCTTAAAGACTGTCATTACCTGCTCCTTTAGCCTCTTATTTGTCCTCACAGACAAAAAAAAATGCAGTGGGATCTGCTAAGTAAAGACCGAACAGATGCTCAATGTACATCTGTACCAACGGACAAAGGGTTTCTACAGGCGGGAGGCTTTGAGGAAGCGATCCCACAAAGCCCGTCCGTCAATGAGAGAAACATTTGTAACATGATGATGCAGCTTAGCTATGCACTGCCAGTCACGCTGAATGCAAACTATTCATGTCTTGTTGCTTTACAATCACGGTGCTCAAGCTTTGGGGGGGCTGAGAGTGGTCACAGTTCAGCAAAAGCCTTCCGAAGGGGGGCCAGTGTCCCTGTAAGACACTGGACTTTTCATCATAACTGGCATGAGTGGATTGGTTTTAAATTTCAAGAAGCTATTGAAAAGGATTCTTTTGACTTTTTTTTTCTTTTATACTAAAATAAATTTTCATCAAACAATTTCCTCCCGTGCTGGTCCAAACATATTTTCATTGTCATGTTTGGCAGGTTGATGAAGACTGAGCTGAACTCCGGCATCAGCCTCATACCTAACATACCTGTATTTGGTTTGGACTCCCTCAGTCCTCTGCACTGTCTAGTTGAGGACAGATGGCATATAAACACTTTTATTACGGTGACCCCAGGAGATTCAATAAAGCCACTTTGAATGTCCTGCCTCGAGCGGGCAACTCTTCAAAGACCAAAATACTTCTTTGTTTGTTTATAACAGAACTAGCAATTTCTTCTTCTAAGACTATTTCCAGCATTTTAGACAGTTCTGTGCATGTCAAAATGATTAATTCTAATCAAACATGTGGTGCATGGAAACGTTTGTTACAATTGGATTACGTTTTTCATGGCCCATGCGCACAGTTCTATTCTAATCTGATCTTTGATACGATCAAGAACATTTTGCACATGTAAACGCAGCTACTGTTGCCTTGGTAACTTACAGCCCCTTAAAACCATAACCAAGTTTTACAGAAATGGCGAGGAATGTTGGCGCATTCTAGTCGTACAAGGAAAACGAAGATGTACATGGATCTATTTATCTACAATGTATGCATCAGAATGGAACATTGCAGGGAGGTTGGGACCCACACATTGTATATTCTATCTCAAAAATAAACTCCTGATTCACAACGATTTTACTAAAAGAAATATGCAGTTTTACGTTTCATTTTCCTAACATAATTCCTCCATTATCAGAAACATACCACTCAAATATTTATATTTTTATCAGAGTTGGTGTTTAATGTAATTCATACACATTACCAAAATTACTTTTTAACGCCAAATATGAATCACCCATTTGCCAAAGTAAAAACTTAATAAAAACATATTTCAAGCCTATTTATTATGCTAATGAGTTCTGATAATAAAAACTTTAATAATTAAAAAAAAAAGTCAATTTTTTTAAATAACAGTTTTAAAAATTCATTATGGTCCATATTTGTCAAACTCGTGAGCATTGATGAGCATTGTTTTTTGCAGGGACTTTTGGGAAATTTCAAGGGCACAGGATTTTCAACCGGACTAAATAGGAAACGCCTGAATAGTGCATTAAGTAGTGATGGAATTCGGACCCAGTCCTTGTGTTCCTTTTGAGAAGAACCCATCACTTTCAAAATGCGTCGTGCATTGTGCTTCTACTTTTATGTAGAAAAAAAATCAAAAACATTTTGTATTTTTGTGTAAATGATGTACATTATCTTGAGATTAGTTCACAATAATGCTCAGATGATGGTCTTGGTTGGCAGCACTGGGTTAACAGTTTAAAAGGTTAAAGCTGTAACTGAGAACTGATGTATCCTTCTTGTAATCATCTGTCACCAGGAGGAGCCAGCCCTGGAGCTAGAGCTGCTATGTTACAGTGGAACAATCATGAAGTTATATTTGGTCAAGGTTATGAGTTATTTCTGATCTCAGATAAACTTTTCATGTGCACACATTTGAGTAAAATGAACTCCAAACCTTACAAGGTCCTGGGAGCATTTCTATCATTGACTGCATTTTTATTATTTAAACTATTATTTTTGAATTAATTAGTTTTTCAAAAGAGATGGATTTTTTAGCAAGCTTCCACTTGCATGCAATTTATCAGATGTTTAAAGGCAGAGCCACTGAGGTCTTTAAATTGGGTTAAAAACAACACCATATTTAATGTATGAATGAAATTGTTTATTTCAAGCAATCAGGTAAATAATAAATAGAATAGACACATATTACATAATCAATCACAAGTAGATTGCTTGAAAGGGAGTGGGAGGAATCTAACTTATATAATCCTACCCCGGTTCACGATTACCATTATCTTTACATTAATTATCATCATCCGGTTCAGGACTTATTATCAGATATTTATACCCTACAATCATAGATTCAAGTTATTACGGATCCTTAAGATCCGTAATATAATTAAATTTCAAACATCCACAGTATATTTTTTTTTTACTTGTCTTAGGTTCTGTCACAGACAAGATATTTATATGAATCGGTACAAAAATCTAAATATACTCAGACGATTATCATCAAAAAAAAAAAAAATCAGCTACATTAATCATTAAAAAAATCCAAGCACATTCAGACCATAATCACACAAAAAAATCACCTGCACCAATCATCCCCAAAAATCCAAAACATACCCAGATGATTAATAATAATCTGAATATATTCCAGACCCTCAGCAACGATCAATGCAAAAGATCCTCCCGACGATGATGATCCTAAAATGTTCTCATTTAAAACCACCAAAATATCACAAATGTAATATTTTTGAAAATGTCCTAACATCCTCATCCATTTTAGCTTATATTTATTTTGAATATACAGTAGATCTGTGGAAATTATTGATTTTATATGTGTGTGTGAACATTTCTACTTTAAATTCTATATTAAGTCCCACTAATCGTATTAAGATTTTTTTTTCTAAAGATGGCTTCATCTAAACATTTACAATCCATAAATTGGAACATTTTACACTTACAATAGTGTATATGTAAAAAGTAAATTTCAAGTATACTTCCTCGCTTTTAGTAAAAACTATTTGTAGTAGGCCTACACCTAAATAAACTACTTTTTGTGAAGGGAATTCATGCTCAGACAGATTGGCATTGTTAAACAGTTTTCTATAACTGATCATTTTGCTTCTATGACCAAATAAGGATTAATATTAGAATCTCTTGACGCTCAGAGGTTGCAAATGTAATCCCTCTCAGAATATTTAGTCCTGTTCTAACTAGTCAGGAGATGAAATGAGGCTTTCTTCTCTGAGCGGAGACCTTTGGAGGTGAGGGGGAGAGAAAAAAAAATAAAAAGAGCTCTCTGTAGGAACGCGCCTGTCAGTCACTGCAGTCATCCATTAAAGAGGAGAAGCGACCATGACGCATTAGCTCGCCTGTGTCTTTAAGAAAGTAAGGTGGGAGAGCCCCCGTGTCCCGACGCGCCGCTCGGTATGCAAACATAAATTTAGCAGCAACGTGTTTGCAGCGGGAACTGAATATCTGGAATCGGCCGTGAGGTGTCATGTCCTCTCCCGGCCGACTTTGAGGCGTTTTCCTCCGCGTGGACGCTGGGGGAGCAGGCGCGCGGGATCCTACTTGAGCTTGGAGCGCGCGCGCGCCTCTGTCAGCGCTTTGAAATTAGGTTGAACTTGCCCCGAGATGACTGAAAGCTGCAGCTGGACGTGTGGGCTGCTTCTTCTCGCTGTGTACGTGAAGGTGAGTGTTTTTTCTCTCTCTCTCCATATGTTTTGGTTCAGTCTGCTTAAGGTTCTAAAGTTAACAAAGAGGAACCACCTGTTGTTTCCCTAACATTTCCCTGAGACAAACAGTGCTGCGTTTTCTGGTGCGGCTCTATATCCCATGTGATGCTAAAGGTCTGATGTTGCAGCTGGAGATGATAGGAAATAAACGATTCATGTTTTGTTTAAAAAAAAAAAGGAAAAAGAAGAGATCTAAGCTTTGTAGTGGAGCACAAAGGACTTGTATGTCTTGTAGGCTGATTTTAGGACTCAAACAGAGGGTCTGTGCAAATAATTGACAGGTGCTCTCACTACTTTCAGGCCTTTAAAGCACCTAAAAAGTCCAGTTGGGCAGGGACACACTAATTAGGAACAAACTTGAAAGACCCATTTTGATAAAATTCATTTTTAAACTTGTTCTTCTCCCTCTCGTTTTCTCATGGGGGACATGTATCAAGAAAATGAAGATTAAATCTGAGTTTTTGAGTTTTTTTTTTATTCGAATCACTGGGAATCAGGAGCAGACGAAAAAAGGAAGGCCACAAGCTCCCTGCTCCACTCCATTCTGACATAACCACTTGTAGTCGACTAAATCCATCTTTATCTTCATCTGAGTTGGTATCTGACTTAAAACTGTACAGCTGGGTAGCTCAGATATTGCTTGCCCTTTTTGTTCCACTAGGAATGTTAGATTTGGGTGGTGAGGGACTGTAGGCTAGTGAAAGAGAGTGAAAACAAAGCGATGATGGGAAATGAGGGCAGGCTCACTTACCCTCAACAGTCCCGTCCCAAATCAGCAAGTTTCTCATGAACTCCTGCTCTTCTGCAGAAGTTGTTCTCAAAAACAACATGACTTTTGATTTTGCCCAGAATTTATTTATTTTTTTTTAGTTTTGCAACCACCCGTTCTCCACCATAAGAAGGAACAAAAAGAAAATGTTTGAAATTAAAAATCTGGAATTTTTTTTCTGGTTTAAGTGATCAGCAGATACAAACCCTTCCCCATTCATGCAGCTTAAGTCAGCACAGGACATGTATTTGTTTTTGAGCAGAATTGCTGAGTCAAAGAAGATCCCTCTTTTCTTTTTTTTTAAGTCATCTCTTGGTCCTTGCATTACTTGGCAAATAAATACGACTGTATTTGAGTTTGGTTATGCGGGTGTGATTTGATTGTTTGGGGGGGCCAAATAGCCTGTGGCTCCAACCCTAAATAGAACAGGCTTCACTTTGAGGGTGACATAATTGCATAGCTCCAACAATTCTTGGAGTCTCTTGTTGCACACACTCCAATCCCCTGATTTGCCCCCTAGAAGCTTCAAGAAATACTTTTTTTTCCCCTTTTTGCTTAATGGGGATTTGTTGTTGGCAGAATGTGTGGGAGGCTGTGCCCTCAAAATACTCCCAGGCATTTCTCTGAGAAGCAAGAATATCCAGTAATTTGGCACCTGCCCTTGTTGTGGAGCAAAGGAGATCTGTCTTGTGTTTGTTATGGTGCACAGGTCTTATTTTGGACCTTAAATGAGTTTGGTGCTTTAAAGACTCACTCTGATAATCTTTTGACCATTCCCAGTGTTTTTCTTAATTATGGTTATACTGTTATACCCCACCTGAGAGTATACATGCTCAATTGCTAGCTTACAGCCCCTCACACCTCCAACCTAACATTACAAAACAAAAATGGCGAGCAATATTGGAGCTATCCAGCAGTATGGTTTTGAGTCAGTTGCCAGGTCAGAAAGGAAAAGATCTACATGGATCTAGTCCTCTACAAGTCCTCTACATGCAATTTTGAGCTTATTTTTCGTTATAAATGCCCTTCATGTCACCAAAACACATTGGAGTGGGTTGTTCACTAATTTGGCCCTTCAGGTTGTGACTGATTCATTTTTTCAGTCTTTGGCCGAGTCTGCTCGCCAAGCTGTAGTTGCTACTATTCAGTAGGTTTTCTTTGGTGTTTCTATTTCAGCCCCAGCTCCTTGATTAAAAAAGACATATTACATCAGTTTCTTTTGATTAACCAAACATAAAGTAAATCGTAGAACCTTTAAGAGAAGTCGGGGACTCACATGGTGAATATTTTTCCACATGTGATGGATATAAATCAGACTTTATCACAGCAGAGGGCTGCCACGCTCACTTCAGCACATGCCTCCTCTTTAATAACTCAGCTGGAATACAGAAGGAAATTAGCCACAAAAGCAACAGATTTTTATGTTTATTCAAGGAAATGATCCTTCTCAGCATCTTAACGCAATGAACACATGTATTGAAGTCTGCAGGATTGGGAAGCTTTGGAGTCTAATGGTGGGATTAAGTGGGGTCACGGTGTGCAAGTGGTCCCGAGCGAGCGTCCGTCAACAACAACAGCATCTCTTGTTCTCAGAAACACACTCTTTGGCCTGATCTCTTGATCATAAAGACCACAAACTACCCAATTAGTTTCCACAAGTGGCTTTGTTGCGGAGTGGAATGGGAAGTGAATTAATATTTTTTGAGGGGTTGGTCTCACTTGAGAAGAAGGGGAAAAAAGCTTTAATGAACATCTGGCCAGTGATGGATGGAGCAAGTTTTTGGAGTGCGTTAACAAGGGTGAGTGTTTTTAGTTAGTCAGTAAAGCCTTCATACTCATCTCATTGTTCCCATCTGGGCTTAATCTGCGGAGAGGGACCGAGGCATGTTGAGTGTATTTTCTCTGTTACTTGAAGGCCAAGGACAAAAGTCATGGGGACTTGAAACGCAGAGCTATGTTCAAAATGTTTCACTTTTCATGCTGGAGTTCCTGGCTCCGTTTCACTGCTTCCTGCTACGTTTCTACAGTTTATTGCTAAGCCAATAGCAAATCGTTTCCCAGAGTCCTCAGTGGGCTAATGACGGAAAAGTCCTGTAGAGGAGAACAAGAGATGGCAGCATCTGGTCAAAGTTGACTCCCAAAAAAACGTTCAGTTTCTGCTTCATTTACAAGAAACTATTGACTTTACTTTTCTTTGATGTCATTTTTGAACAGCAAGATCTTATTTTCTTAACAAAAAAAATATTAAAATAAAATCTGAAAATATCTTTTTATGGCAAGCATGGAGAAAACTGTCTTTATAACCATTACAAAGAAAAGTAGAACAGATGGAAAATAAGTTTTTTTCTTAAAATACCTATTTAAATAACCTTTTTTTTTAATTGTTAAAAAAACAACTAATGAGGATAGTTGTTAATAGGATTGGTTTCAACGCTGTTTTCTCATTTGAGTTTTAGCTATAAGGAAATATATTTTTAGCAGTTTTTGATCCATCATATATCCCTGAGCCACACTGTGGTGTTCCTCAGGGTTCAGTGATCAGAGCACTAATGCTTTCACTATACATCTTTTACCTATATGGTCATAAACCTTTTTAATTAGTAAATATTAAGAAGGTTTTTACGACCGCTAAATACGTAAATTTATATTAAAGATTTTTTTTTTGGGTCAATTAGGTTTATTTTTGAACTGCAGCTAAAAACAAATAAACACTGCAAATAGTTCATTTGAATTTAATTTGATTTCGTTAGTAGCTTTTGGGCCACTTTAATTAAAAAAAAAAATCTGTGAAAAGTAGTGTTGATTGTTTGTAAAGCATAACTTTTAAAGTGGGCACCTGGAGGGCAGGCAGCCACCACACCCTGGTACTTTTTAGACTCGCCCCTGAGAATACTATGTTTTTAAAACGATCTTTAAAAAAAAAAAATGGCAATTTCTTTTTAAGAAGTGACAGAAAAATCCCAAAACATTCACAGTATTTCTTTGACATTTAGAGTGGATGAATAAAGAGAACTTTGTGAAAACTGAACAGAGATTGAAAACAACATCAGGCCATTGCTGATTCACCTCCAAAATCCTGCAAAGCTTGAAATAGTTGTTTATGCTTCTATGACTCAATGCCCTGTTCTGATAATAAGGTGTGACTGAGTCTACAGTTGGGTTTGTGCCAATAAATGGCATAATCTCCTGGAGTTATGGTGTGTTAATTTTCCAAGGAGTGATTTAGAAAAGCTACTTGGAAAACAGTAGGAGTTTTTGTGGTTTCGCCTGGTTGTGTCTTACTTTGCGCAAGTGCTGCCAGTAGATGGCACCATTACAGCAAAAGGACCTCATTCTCAGAAGTGGTCCGTCTCCTGTCTCGTCAGTAATTTTGCAGGTGACTTTTTTTTTTTCTTCTATCCCCGCTCTGTTTCTCCTAGAATCCGCTGTGAATGTATTTGTTCCTTCATCACAAGGTTTATTTGTAATTACTGAGTTTGAAATCTGAGCCTCTGGTATTTTGGCCCCCCTGATGAAACATTTTGGGCTCCATCTGCAGCGAGTCCAAGTCCCCTCCATCAGCATGATTGAACGTTGTTGTTTTATCCTGTTGTGCGTTCCCAAATGCCAGTGTGAGCTTCAATCTACAGGAACTCGCACTTCATCTGGCCTGCACATTTTTCAGCTTCTTTTTCAAAGCTGCGGAACGCGCACAGCTTAGCAGCTCCGCCTTGGCTTGAGCACATGCATCTGTCTGTCCCGTTTATGCCCTGGCCTTGACCCGTACACCCATCCCAGTACGAGATTGCTGCAAGGGCGCTAACCAGAGGGGAGACGAAGCACTCTGGCCCTTCTTATGATGCCTAATTAGAAGGGAGTTGCAGGTAGGAGGTTTTTGTGTTGGTCTGTTGGTTGGGAAAAACATTCAGGGGAAATATAGAAGTCAGCCTGACACTACAAAGACAGGGAAAAGAGGAAGAACAGAAGACAGATAGTGGCAAAACAGCCAAGAGAAGAAAGAGGAGCAACTTTTAAAAAGGGGAAAAACCTGCATGAATCACTGGTTTTGGAGGTTGAAGTCGACCCATAAAAGACCTTAATCACAACTGCCCTTATGGCTAGATACAGAGTGTCTGCAAGTAAAAAGTGGTTAACCCTATATGGGACATATAAGTGACCCACACAAAATATCAAGGTTGTAGATAGAGTTGCGATGTGCGATATTAGTGATAGATATTGCAATGATGACTTGCAATACGTGACCATGTAGCAAAACAACTAGTACATTATTTCACTGTCTTCACTCCATCAGTTTTTTTTAGATAAATTCAACAGAACTTAAATTATACTCTAAATGACCCTTGTCTACATAGGAGGAAAGTATCTAACATAACAGAGGTCCATCCGATTAGTCAAATGTGAAAAGGGCTTCATTTAATTAGTTAAAAACTTCAAGCTGTCATAAGATCGTTTTTGCATGTGTAAACATTTATGGTAACCATTCATTGCAATTTAAGCTGTCTTTTCCGTCATATATTGCGATGATGATAAATTTGCAATGTATTGTGCAGGCCTAATCGTAGAATCATAGACCACTTGATGAACCCGTCAAGCGAAAATGTTCATGCAGAATTTTTCTACGGGGGTGCTGTGAGTGACGGGTCATGGCAAACACTTGAGCAACACAGATTTTTTAATTTTTTCAACACGCCCAAATTCTCCGCACTGTGCAAGGGGCCTGTTAGTGCTGTACAAGTAATAAGTGTGTGGTCCTAGCCTCCAACCTGACTGTAAAGCTATGTTCCCACAACCCTTGGCAATGCGGGTTCAAGCTGTTACTTTTAATAAAAAGTCTAAGTAGATGCGCATATATGCATGTTTTTGGTTTTCCCGTTTTAAACTATTGCGTTCACCCGTCACTACCCAAGTTTTTATGACTGTTCTACATATAAAACACGCAGTCACTGAACATGCATTGAAAGCTAAATCTGTTTGAACTTTGACCAATCGAGGACTCGGACTTGGTAATGACGTACGGATGGCTTCCTTTTTAACTCAAGGAAGCGCCAACCGTTTCAACAGTGATCATGGAGGAGAAATTAAAAATACTGGTTAGTGCCCGGCTAGATTTCTATGACACCAAGTCTTTCATATATTGGAATGGAGCTGTGAAAGAAAAAGCCTGGAGCAAGATTTCCTAGATTGCGTCGAGCCTCTCAACTGTAGATGGGAGACACGGGCAAGTAAATGGTAGAAAAAGAAAAAGAAGAAGACTCTCTTCCCTACTTGTCTGGTGTGAACACCATAAATGTGCGAATTAGACGATCAGAACACAGTTTGTTTGGGAATCCTACAAGTGTCCCATGGGCATTTACATGCACACCCCACATGTGTGAAATTTGCGCACGGTTAGTAAGGAGCTAGTGCACGTACTCTACTAACGTCTAGAGACTAGCTTTAGGGCAACATACGCCAGCATCAATCATAAGTGTGCGCAACTTGCAATATCCTTACGAATACTTCACTATCGACTTGCCACACATAAGACAATGGTACATTCCATTGAGGTGGGGGCACAAGCCTCTCTCCATCCCTCCATATTAAAAAAACTGCCAATCAAAAACTTGCAGTATCTGAACAGGTGAACCCCACGTACAGTGCATGTGACTAAGGCTTTAGATCTGGGGAAAAAAACATAGAAACAGTGGAGTTACACAACAAGGCGAAGACATAGTTCTAAAGGAGGAAGATGACTGCTGTATTGAAAGGTTCAAAGGAGAGCCTTATTAATGGAGTGATTATGATGCAGATTATGGTAGGGAAGGAATGAACACAGAAGACATAAATGGAAAAAGATAGCATTATTAATGAAGTGAAAGAAGAAAAGTTCAATGAAGCGTGCTGGGAGAATGCAGCCCAACTAGGGTCATTAATAAAAAGCATGAAAGCAAAACATAAATATCAAAGTGTATCTTATTGGACAAAATGGAAAGGCTGTAACTCCAGATCCACTCACTGGTTGACAGGCATGACAAACAAATAAAAGGCCAGTTATCTCACTCGCTGACCTCACTCTCTTGGGAAGACAGAGGTTGTGCTCAAGTGTGAGAACAGTTAGGGGTTGAGAGGAGAAGAACGGCTGGATCGCTAAACCGGTGGAAAGACGAGTGACTGAGGGCTGCATGCTGACAGGATCTCCATGGCGAATGTTTGTAAAGCTAATGATGCTTCCCGGGGCTTTCACATCTGTTCCCCCCAGTGGCCACATGTGCTCTGAGTGAAATCAGGGCGGCCATGTCGAAACAGCAGTTACAAATGGGGAGGGGGGCTTACAGGATTTCTGTGCTTCCCCAGAAATATGGTAATCTTTCAAAAAAAAATTAGATCTCCTTCCATTAAAATCTCTAATGCTCAAAAATAAACAGTGAAAAGGAGAGATTGGCAGCCATCCAGCTGTATGCAATGGTTACGGTACTAATTTACCATGTGTCCTTCAATAGCTATGCATTAAAAGTTTGCATAGAATAGAACAAAATATTTTTTTTTGGTTTTGTTGGTTGTTTACTGATCTTTTTTAGATTCATAAATGTCAAAATTAGTTTTTAGTTTATCATATTTATTTTTGCAAACATTTAAACACTTTTGGGAACAAAAGGGATTTTTCTCCTTTTAGTTAGAAAGTGAAGAAGGCATTTGACACCCTATAAAACCCAACTATGAAAAGTGGACAAACATAGGCCTTTTTCCCCCTTATTACTGTTCATACCTGCGTTTTGCTCACTTACTGCCATACGTTTTTTTGATGTACTTTTATAGTGTATTTAGGTCTGTTTCAACGTTACTCCACGTTCTGTTTCACCACATTTCCTTCTTTCCTTTTAAGGTTTTAGTTTTTTTCTGAGTTGAGTTTTTTGAGGTTTATATTTACTTATTTAAACAAATTTATTGAAATAATTGTATTGATTTTAGGATTAATTATTTTTTGGCATATTTTGTGGCCATCAACCATATTGTTATGGGAAAGAGATACCACTCCTGAGAAACATTTTGTTTTTATTCTGCTAAAAGAAAACCGAAAATAGGGGTCTAGTTTGCACTTTGTTAATAATTTCCCCAAATTTTCTTGGCTTTGCAGAGGCACAGAGTCATGTTGCAGTCAGCAGACTGGATGTTAAAAACAGCAGTAGGCAAAAATCCCCACAACGGCCACGTTAGCGTTAACAAACTGTGGTATTACAAGGTTTTGCAAACATGACTGCTCAAAAAAATGTAACAAAGATAACAAATGACATCAACAAAAGTAACAATTCTCCATTGAGGCTTTGTGCATACTAGACATAGAAGTCAAATTTTCAATGTGTGGTCCCTTAATGTCTTTTACAGCTTCACTTGGGGATATTTTTACAAATGTGTACAATATTCTACCTATTTTTTTGTTTTTATCTTTTAACCTTTTACATTGGTAAAAATAAAAATAAAAACAAACAATTAAAAGCTCCTGTTAGCATGCTATGTACACTTATAGCTGCCTCCTGTTAGCTCTGGATAACTTTATGCTGACCTTTTTACATTTTTATAGGGCTGCTTGCACATTCATCAACATTGGCCAGAAACCCAAAATGTTTCACTCTGTGTGGGAAGATGTGGCCTCAGAGAGATACCTCTGTGCTACCATAAATCAAAGACAAACTGATTAACTGCCTCAGGATGAAACAACCACTGGTTAGCATTGCTTGAACCTTTGATGAATGAACCAGAAAGATTGAAATAGTTCATAATTGATCTGTAGCTGTGTTTTTTTTTAATAAATGTAGTATTTTGGATAGGTTTAGTCCGTGGGGGTCTGCAACCTTGAACTCTAAAACAGCAATTTCAGCCAGTTTCTTACTGCAGTAGACACAAAGTATCACTGAACCATTTATAGAAATAAACTTTATGTTTTTGTGACTATTTATCTATTTGTTTATAAAATGTAGCTTGGCATTTTTAAAAATAATTTAATACTAAAACTGTTATATCTTTTCTGTTTATAACATATTTAACTTATTTTGCTTTTGACAGCAGGACAAGTTCCTTTCAAAATAAAATACACCCTGTATCAAAAAAGACCCTCCTAGTAAAATTAAAAATGCAAAGAAAGGCAAATCAGACATGACATTTTTTTTTATATTTATGACATTCTCCTTTTACTATCAGATATAAACATGAAAACACTGTTATAGAATCAAACTTTTTGTAAAACATCTATATGTTCTTTACGCTTATTCTAACAATAAACCACTACGACAGTAGAATATACTTACCACCACTTTGCTCAGTTATTTGACAGTTATCTAAAAAAAGCTAAACATTAATTAAAAAAACAAAGCTTAATTAAGCAATACAAATGAACAAAAAGTACAAACCTAAAAATGTTTAGCCTTTTTTCTCCAGAGTATTCATCAAACGGTTACAAAAATGCATACATCTTCTGAACTATTATAATATAGCTGTGGTCTGTGTAGGACTAGATTGCAGTAACTTTATAAACCTAATATTTTACACTTTAGTGCCACATGTGTAAGCAAAAATACATTTTTCAAGAAATAGATTTCAACAATACCCCTGGAGTACAGTATATGTGTGTCTGTAGTCTTGTGACTTTTCTGCGTGTGTGGCATGACCATGGGACCCAAAGGTCCATTTAAGTTCCCAGGCAGGGATTACATACAGTTTAACATATACACAGACCCGCACAGAATTGGGCAGCGAAGCAGCACAGATGTAATGGCCGAAGAAAGATTTAGTGGCCAGATCTTCCCCTGTGAGGAAAACCCCTGCCTAGAAAATCTGTGTGGTCTTTCGTCACCTCTGTTGCTTTTGTGGGATTTTGTTTTGTTTTGAAGTGTGAGATGCCGAGATGGTACATCATGAGAGTGGAAAGGCATGTCATAGAAGTTTGATAGGTGAAGCAGAAATATTGGAGCTCAAAAATAAATGATGAATGAATAAAAGGAACAAAAAATGTGATGCTAAGTTCACACTGAGCACATGTTTTGTGTTAAAGAACGCACTTTTAGCATATGGTGTTCACACTGGACGGTCACTACCCGATACTGGCACAAGTTCTATCAAATACTAGCCCAGATTTTCAATTCAATTCAATTCAATTTTATTTATATAGCCCAAAATCACAAAGAAAATTGCCTCATTGGGCTTCAAAATATGAACACACAGTTGGAAGAGGCTTGGTGCAAAATGCTAAAGCAGTGCAAATTGTTCTCTAGGCTTTCTCTTTCACAGCTCTATTCCAATATATAAAAGACTTGGTGTCATTTAATTTCAGCTTGGCACATACTGCAATTATTAATTTTCCAACGATTGCCACTTCCGTGAATTAAAAGGAACGCTAACCATATGTCACTAGAAAATCAAACTCCTTGACTAGTCAAAGTTCAACTGGCTTAACTTTCAAGATGCGTTCAATTGTTTGTAGAGTCCAATAAAGTACTTAGAAACTTGTGTAGCGGCACATGAACGCATAAGCCTGAAACCCACATTTATGCGCGTTAACTTACACTTTTTTATTGGAAGTGGTCACTGGAATGCATATTGCAAAAGGTGTTGAAACGCAACATTAGACCTAGAACGGTGAAGAAAAAGGAGTTTGACTAATCTACCAAGGGTGCAGATTTGTATGATTTAGTGACATCCAGTGGTACAACTTTAGAGTGCAACTAAATAAATAAGTGGAATCAAGGTTTTCAAATGTTTCAATTGTTATAATTTGTTTGACTTAAATAAACCACATTCATGTCTGTTAGCTCTACAGGCTGGAATTCCAGTTTTCCTAAGCGAAACCAAGATTGATGGCAAACTCCAGATAACCTTTACCCAAGTCTTGTTGCCTTTAGAAAACCTGTGCAGTCTTGCTGTTTGTGTGTTTTTCCGTGATTGATGTTTGACCCCTAAAAGTAATTTTTGTTATGACAAAAATGCACCCTCAGGTCACCGTTGTTTTGGCTTATCGCTCGTGCGGGTGTTGAATTTGAAATGTCACTGTGGAATTTGGTCCCGGTGTTCCTGCATAACAGTGACATCATCCACAGCAGGTGGTCTTTGCACAAAAAGAAAAAAAAAAGCATTACCACGTGTGACAGGCATGTTATGTCATCCAAGTTCTTTTATCACTTCAGTTTCCTTTGGAATTCTACCTCTTAAAGATGACTAACCCTGGCAGATATCACCTGTGAAAGTGCAGATTTGACGTTTAGCACCTCACTCACATTTCATTTCTTTTTGCACTCAGTGGGCCATAGTGGTGTAAAATGAAGTCTTTCATGTTATCAGAGGAGGTAGTTCTCTCATCACATCATGTGTGGTGTCATAGCTGGAATATTTGGCATGGTGGTGACTAGATGGCCTGTGAAGTTAGATGAAATGACAGATGAGGCATCCCTATCAAAGCATGTTAGGGCTGATCATTTAAGCTGAAAGCCGAGGGATGACGGATGACCTGACAGACCAACAGTAAAGTAGATACCGGTAGTTAATGAACTTGACCTGTTTGAAGGGTCTGTGTAAAGAGACTGACAATAAAAAAACTTTCCAAAATAAGATTAAGTATTAGTGGTTGTGCACAGCAGTGGTCCTGAACTTATTTTAGCCAACAGAGCAGTTTAATGTCGGATAATATTGTCACGGACCGGCCTGTTTGAGACTGAAGCGGGCATCTGATTTATTGATTTATTGTTTTAGCTTTTAGTTTCCCTTAACTTTTGAGGATTACGTTTATCCTTATCTGTAAATATCTACTACTGTTTCAAACTTTGTTTACAAAATTAAAAAAAATCAAACGCTAACTTCAGCATCATCTAACTTTTAAGATGAGACAGATAAAAGAAGGTCACTGAAACTGGTATTTTCTAAATATAATATAAACTTGAGTCCACCGTTGGCTTAATGGTCTGCATTATTATCATGGAGTGTGGGAACAACTGTTGCAATGAATCCACATTCAAAGTAAAAATCCTGTTTTTTTTGCTCGTTAAATACAGATTTTTTTTATTTTGAAGTTGAAGGCTCTTCTGTTTCTCTTTTTTGCAGAATATGTTTGCTTTTTTGTTAACTTTGCTGGTTTGGGGGTTTTCAATTTAACTGTTAAGAAAGTAGCGCATGTATTTTTGACATGACTCTCATCACAAGAGAGTTGGATGTCGTTTTCCAAAATAAAACAAAAAAAAAAGTGTAGGTCATGTTAGGGAACACTGGTGTAGAGGAAGAATAAATTAGGAATGAAAACAGTAGTTGCCTTAGATAATATTTATAGTTTCACACCATTTACATTGTAGCAGCATTTTTGACAAACAGCTTCCCTTTAGCAAATGTCAAAGACAGACACTTTGTAATAAGAAACTTAAAGCTGTATGTCTTCTTAATGCTTTTACAACGAAGTGTCTACAATTATTCTGGTGTTTTCACTGCAATCAGTGACACCATCTTGCATGTAATCAATGTTTTCAGCTCTGGGATTTTGGACCTCTCCTAATCTGAGTTTATGTCCACATCTGTTCTTTTACTCGTTCAAGTTTCATTGAATTTTAGCCAGGCTACTTCATAATCATGTTTTTCTTGAAAAGCACTTAGAGATTGTGATTTTCAATATTTCTCTTTTGTTCCCAATTCATATCAAGGAAATTATTGTCTTTTCTACTTGACTTTATAGATTAAAAAAAAAAATCATTGGTTTTGTGACAATAGTTCTTGCATGTAGCTTTTTTATGTTCTTACACCTTCCAAATGTTCACCAGAGTTGCATTTATGTTCTTGCCCAGCTTAATATGATAGTTTAATAATATTTTTGAGCCTAAACAATTATACATTTCTGATTGAAACCTTAGACAGCAGGTGTTGGGACATCATCCACTGTTTGGTTTTGGCCAGATTTGGGCTGGTTGTCATCATGGCTGCCTATGACCTTTCCCTTAGTGGGTATAAAGGTAGGACAGGCAAGCAAGGACTTTTACAAGATTGTTCCAGGGTTTTTTAGCAATCACCTCTCAATAAAGACGAACCACACCCCAATTTTAACCAGTTTTGATCCTAGACATTAAGAATATTGATTTAATAAAAACGTTTGTGATCAGCACTGTCAGGAAGTCAGATATTCATCTAGTTTTTTGGGAGATTCCTTCTATGCTTTCCCTTTGTATTTCATCACACTTGAACACTCAATAAATGCTTCATGTGGATTAAAAGGAAATCAAGACTATCGGAAGTATAGATGTCTGAAGATGTTTGATGTGTTAAAGCCAAAAACACATGAAATGTGGACAATACCTGCTTAGTTTTGAACAAATAAGAGGACTCAAGAAATGTGCAGTTACCTGCAGACTCTTCTGCTGAAAGGTGTGTGTCAGTGAGAGGCGAATAGGTGAGGTAAGGTCGATTGGCAAGACAGTGCAGCA
Source organism: Oryzias melastigma (assembly GCF_002922805.2). Classification (NCBI taxonomy): domain Eukaryota; kingdom Metazoa; phylum Chordata; class Actinopteri; order Beloniformes; family Adrianichthyidae; genus Oryzias; species Oryzias melastigma. The sequence continues at coordinate 11,691,272 of NC_050529.1, read as the reverse complement.
GGAATGTGGCTGCCTGCTGTTCTGCAGGTACAAACCGCTCTGTCGACACTCAAAAACACGGTCATCAGGGGCAAATCATTACACAATTGGAAGGAAGGAGTGTTGCCAAATATGGTTAAGACACTTGCAGAGGTATTTCATTGTGAGGTAACGATGGAGCAAATGACAGATCAGAAAAGGAGAAAATGAATGCAATGCAGACGTAGGGGGATGACTTACAGGTTAGATTGGTGAAAGGTGGGTGAAACCATAAAGAGAAATTGCAAAACGAACCACTAATGACATGTTAAATAAATGAGTAACACTTTATTTTTAGCCATGTGTAATTATATTTTAACTGATAACAAGGAAAAAGAAATATAAACTAAACATACCTGCAACTCTAACGTACTTCTCTGCCACTCCAGACTTCCTCACACAAAACCACAGCTGCTCTCTGTATTCTGTCAAAGAATCGCCGTAGTCACTTGCTTCTATAAAGGGGGTTGACCCGTACGGGTGCTGAGGTTTTCTGGGTTGTCTGGGCCCATGGAGAGTCATAGACAGGTAGGGCTGCATCTTAGAGGAACAACAGGTGTGTCTTGCAGTTTTTTTTAGGCTTGTGTAGCCACCATAAAGGATGTCATGAGAATGGAACGTACGATTGTGTGTTATATGTATCATGAAGTATTCATAACGTGCTCTTACTCCACACTAAGGTGCACATACTGGGTCCTTAGTGACTGCGCCCAAATGCTGCACACACGGTATCCATCCATCCATCTTCTTCCACTCATCCCGGACCGGGTCGAGGGGGTAGCAGTCTAAGCAAAGATGCTCAGACTTCCCTGTCCCCAGCCACTTTCCCCAACTCCTCTTGGGGACCCCGAGGCCTTCCCAGGCCAGCTGAGAGACGTAGGCTCTCCAGCATGTCCTGGGTTTTCTCTGGAGCCTCTGCCCAGTGGGACATGCCTGGCACACTTCCTCGGGGAGGCGTCCAGGATGCCCAAGCCACCTCAACTGGCTCCTCTCGATGTGGAGGAAAAGCGGCTCTACTTCTCACCCATCTCGCTCTATCTCTTAGGGAGCACCCAGCCACCCTCCGGAGGAAGCTCATTTCAGCCCCTTGTATTCAGGACCTCGTTCTTTCGGTCATGACCCAGAGCTCATCACCACAACGGACCGGTACATCGACCGCATGACGACAGACGGCACTCCAATTCCAATCCTCTTTACGCCTTAGTCAGTTGTGACTAAGGCTTTTCTCTAGATCTACAAATACACAACCCACAAGCATTGTTAATACTGAGAAAAAACACAAACTTTTTTTTGGTTAGGGGTATTGAGTTTACTACAAAATAGTTGAAGTATTGATGACAGGTTTAATGTCTCCTCAAAGCTTTAGATTTTTGTTCACTCGGATTTAATAACCTTATCTAGTTTTAAAGCTGTCTTTGTTCCTATAAATGTAAAAATCTCGAACATGGTGTTTTGTTTGTTTAATAATTACTTAACAGTACGTAGAAAACACAACCATCATAGAAGGTCTAAGACAAGATCTACAGGGAGTTTACCACATCATTGCTTATCATTGTATCTCACCACAAGAAAATTCTGGACTTCCATCAGATCTATAGTCTCTGCAGATCTGATTAAGAAAATGCTGGCCTTAATCTTTTTAATCTTTTACATCTAAATTTGATTTATATGTTTCTTTTTTTTAGAGCGCTAAATTTTAAAAGCAGTTTAAGACATTAACTTTTTTTTTCTTGTAAAAAAAAGAATTGTTCTTTTGGTAATCTAGAAGGACTCTTTAAAGGCAATCAGAGGCCAATGAACCATAGATCCATGATCAATCAGCTCACCAAAAAGTCCGAACAGTTTAAAGCTTCCCCTGAATATTATTGGCCACCAGCTTCATGCTCATTGATTTTGGAATTTACTGCCAGTGACGAACGCTCACAAAAATGTCACTTTTTCCTTTCATTTTTAATAAAACTCTGTCGCCGTTAATATCATGGCGTGCGGTTGCTCAGGAATTGATTTAATCTGTGCTAACAACAAATGTTTTTGCAGAGGGATATTTTCCTTAAACCAGACTGAGCTTGCAGACCTCAGATTTATACAGCAGATGTGGAATTAGGCAACACTACCAAAACATTTAGCTTCACGGACCACGGTAATACCTAAAGACAGCCAACTAAGTTATGCAATGTGCTGCGCCGAAGCTGCTCCACTTCAAATAAAATGTAAGCGTTGATGATTGGGGGCATGCACGCTGCTGCACGGGTTTGAGGTTTGCCTGTAGCTGCAGCAGTCAGGTGGCAGCAGTTGCTGTTGCGTGCAGGTGTGTAGGGTTGAGCTCCAACTATGGGTTTGTGTTCAACAATGTGCCAAAACTGTCTCAGGTGTCACTTTTAAGCTTTTTAGTGGTGCAAGCACATGTGCCGCTAATGAAACCTGAGGGAATTCTTGCTCCAACATGTAATTATCTATTGGTCACACTGAAAGGGAATCATGTAAGCATACTTTTCTGCTTCTTGTGTTCAGTATTTTTCTTCATTACCCATTGAGAGGAGGAAATCAACCTTAAAGTCCCACTCCAACTATATATTTTTTCTTTTGTAAAATTGTTTCCAGTGGCCTTTTAACTATGATTATGCAGTTTTTAGCAAATTTTAAAAAGCTTGTGTTGTTTTTTCAGACAGTTTCTGTACAGCGGCAATAGTATATTAGAAATCTTGGTTGTGGTCGAGAATGTTGGCGCAAAAGTTAGCCTTGGCTAATTTCCCATCAGCCCTTTGTTTTAAACTTTTACACGCTAGCTTATAGCATCTCACAAACTCAAGCTAACATTCATTCATTCATTCATTTTACTGACCGCTTCTTCCCTTTCGGGGTCGCGGGGGTGCCAGAGCCTATCCCGGCTACTGATGGGCGAAGGCGGGGTACACCCTGGACAGGTCGCCAGTCTGTCGCAGGGCCTCAAGCTAACATTAGTGTAGAAAAAAAAAATATTGGAGCTATGCAGCCGCACAGTTTTTTTTGCTGCTCAGACGAGGAAAATAAAGACGTACATAGATCTAAATAATCGTAAATTATTTTATATATGTCCTCAATCATGAGAAAAAGGCCTTAAGAACATGTTAAAAAGCCTCCATCTTGACCATTTTGGGCATTTAAAGATTTTTTTGTTACTTTTGGTTCCAAACCAAAACATAAAACATACTTTTGTGTCAATACCCAGTTTTTTATGATTGAATGTTAAGGTCTTTAAAATATTCAGTGAACAGAACATAATGTAGGTTGTCACTTGGTCAAAGATAGGGACAATTTTAAGAGCGACTCTTCCTTGAAGTGAGAAGCAATTACATGAAAACCCAACATACTAGCAAAATACGTTTTTGCAAATGCTTCTGAAAATGTCATGTTAAAGCATTTAAGAGGTTTTCAAAATTAAAGATTATGTTAAATTATTTTTTGTATTTGGTGAACATCTGTACAAACATTTGAAGTGAGTTAACTTGGAAAAAAACAAACAAAAAATTGGCATATAGTTTAATTTTTTTATTTTTATTTTAAATTATATTTTAAATAACATGAATGTTGGTAATTTTATAGCTTTACATCTGAAAGGATTTATTGGGCTCCTGTTGAGGTTACAAAGGATTTGAGTAAAACCTCAAATCATTACCACTCCACCACCATGCCTGACAACAGTAAAAACTGTTATGTGCAATTTTTTTTTTTATTTATGAGTGTTTTTCATTTTTGTTCAAACAAAATCATTAAAAAATGAAACAAATATGTTATTGGAAAGAATTTTTTATCCCACTATTTGAGCTTATTCGATTTCAAGACCTATTGCGTCAACAACTTCTCATCCTAACTTCTGTTTTTTGCTGCACTTCGTGTCAAGCTTTCCTTCACATGGCTTGCCTTGGTTGGCTCTTGCCTTTGAAGGGGCTCATTCACAGCCTCTCCCATTTCCTGACAGCAACCTTTTTTTGCTCTCAGGCTTCCTGCTCTTCATAGGTCAAAATCTGAGTGTGTAAAAAGAAAAACATAATGATAGATGAACAATTCATGCGCAAAAATGTACTGCTATGTAGTAAAGGAGTGGATTTGATTATATCATCCTCTCAAATCTGTTTTTCATCGAGAAAATTAGAACAATATTTCCTTTTTTCTTGTTTGAACTTTTTCGCCAGTGTTTTTAGGGTATGGGCTTGTTGTTGAACCACTGGCATGTCAGTGTCGGACATTTCCAGCAGCCGAGATAACGTTTGAATGACATTTCCCTTCTTTGAAGGGATGATACAGGACAAAGGATGGATTGTTTTTCTTTCTGCTGGACTAATCCAGTGCACTGCAGAGGCTTAGCCACTCTGTTTCCAAGTTTAACAGAACAAATGAAGCCTCTAATCACACACACTCGTGCAGTGGACACCAAAACTCCCCTGTAGGTAGGAGGATGAGAGTTGTCGTCAGTGATTGCATTGTTTTCAGCTACTCTGTTGGCTCCAGCTGTGCCACTGGACACCAGCAGCCAGCTTGGCTCATGGACCCTCGATGAACTTGCATGCCCCCATTATCTGGATGACGCAAGTGCATCAGGGCAGATCCACCACTTGTGTCTCATTAATATCAAGCTCACCCAGCAGTTTTTATTACATTTCTGCATAAACCTGGTTTTATGGTGGCATCTTCCGGCTATTTATTAGGCTTTTATATAATTTTTCTGTTTAATTCTTCCTTTTCTGACCTTCTAAACAGGAAGTAGAAAAGCTTGTTTATCTTAAAGTAATTATAGGGTAATGTAAGTTTTGTCATATAAAAAGATCAAGGCCCAATTCGAATTCTTCCCTTCTCCCTTCCTCTTCATTTAGCCCTCAAAACAAAAAGTTATGAAAAAATAGTGTCTCATATTTCGGACGTCACTTTCGTCAATGACGTCACCAACAATCGCCGGTCCGCTAGCTTTAGCACAGAGCTTCCAGTGCTTGAATATTGTTGTATAGTGCTTGAAAATTGTGGTATGAGAAAATATTAAATAAAATTTGGGCGTTCTTTCCCTCTCCTCTATCAACACTCTCCCACAATGCAGCATTGCATTTTATATCTGTTTTTAGCAAATGCTGGTGTTGTCTCGAGTTCTGCTTTCCTGTTAGCAAACCTCCACAACCAAACTAACTGTATGAGGAAAAAAACGGTGGTATAATGTCCATCTATCTTTTAACCTGATAGTATTAAAAATACTGACAATCAAAACCATACATGTTTTATAGTGTTTGAATACTATCATTTTCTTCATCTATTTAAGAATCTGTCTTGATAATGATGATGCCTTTTTTTTTAGCCAAACTTAAAAAAACCTGTCATTTTCTCTGACATAGTTTCTGCAGAGCGGCAGGAGTTCATCAGAATTTTGCCTCTAAGTTGTGGACAGGACTGTCGGTGTGGAGCAACCAACAGGGAGCTTATGGGGGTGGGTGGGGTATTTTTATGTCACAAATAATCTCCTTTACAATTATTTGAATAAAGAAATATTCAGAAATGCATTTTTTTTTACATATGTCCTTGGTCAATGCTATTTTCATCGGAGTGGGTCTTTGAACATATGAAGCATGTTTCAGGTATAATATTTCATCGATGACTTTGAAAATAGAATTGTTATCAAAAAAGTATAAAACATGACTAAATGAGTACTTGAAATTTGACCTAGTTTTTTGGAAGATATTGTGGTACATAAAGCCAGGAGGGTGCAAAAATTGTGACATTTCTGGCTTTTCAAAGATGCTAAAAAGTGACTATTATTGAAACTAATGGCCTCTTATGCTGGGTTTTGTTACAGTTTGAGTTATTCCTTGAACTTGCTGTACACAGTTCTGGAGTGATAAAAGATTAAAAACAGTTTCAGAGTGCAAACACTGACCAGAAACAAAAGGCATTTTTCATCATCGTCTACATTCCCTTCCAGCCCAGTACATGGCTTCACTTCTCTGTCCTCTCTGCGACCCATATTTCCCTTCTTCCTGCCCACCTAATTCCTAAAGATTAACGGAGTGCGCACTACCTGTCCACCTGCTTGGGGAATCCCATTTATGGGCATTAGAGTAATTTCAAGGGTCCAGTTGGTTCTCTAATCCTTGGAAACAGAAACTGTGTGCCAGGCCAAGGTCAGGATCTTCACTTTCCAAGGAGATCCGCCTTTTGTTCGTCCAATTGTTTTGTACTGGGCGGATACATGCACCAGTATTGATGTCTGTTGTGCCAAATGGAACCTATTCAGATGTGAACATCGATGAGACTAGTATTCTAAAACTGTGATTAGGACAAACGAGGAGAAAAGCCAAAAAAAGAGAGTTTCATGTACTGATTTGTGGCAGTCTAAGTTTGCAGGGTCATGTCTCCGTGTTCATAGGAGTGTTGGGTACAAGATTACCTTTTGAGGGTCTAAATTAGCTCAGAGGTTTTGTTAAAGCCCCATGACTTCAGATAAACCTCCAGGACCTCTTTGTGTCGGTCTGAAAATCTTCTGCCAACATGAATTTCGGACCATCTCTTTTACGTATTGAAGGTTTGGTTGCAGGGACAATCAGATTGAAACTCAAGACACCAAAGCCCAGCGCGTTCTGTCGGGGTTACTAAGAGCCGTGCGTCTTTTTGGAGCCACTTTCAATAAATCAAAAAAAGAAATACCCTTTTGTGTCCAGAATGAAATTTTAAAGTCTCAGATGTCTTTATCCTTGAGGTCGTCTATAACAAAGTCACTCAGGTATTCAGGCGCCCTGCGTTTTTTTGATAAGAAGCATTGTATTGTGTTTCCGTATGAGGTTTTTAGATCAGTGTAATGCTATTCCATTCATTTGAAGGGTACTCCTGTCCAACAAGCCAATGGATTCTCTGATTATTTATCTCTTTTTTGGTTGGGGGGGGTTGGTAATTTCACCCCTCCAGATATTAACTCATGCTGGGTCCCATCTCCCAGCTCTTTGTGAGCATGTGTTCTTTGTGTATCTCCCTGCACGACTGTATCTACAACAGCTCATGTCATATTCCTTTTCCTCCTGACAGTCAGCCATGATTCATTCCTTGAGCCTCCACAGATCTGACTTCCTGTAACCACCTGGGCCTACTCGAGTTTTATGGAACCAGAGCTTTGTTCATCATTCTCAAAGACAAATATTTCTTGCACTAACTAAAGCGTGGTAGTTTTAGGAGACACAGCAGCATCCCTGAGGACGAAACGTACCTTCCTTTTTCGGCTAACTCATCAAATTTATCCTATTTAGGCTGGAAAAGGAGACTCTCTTTGGGATGGCAGCTGTACGATAAAACACAAGTGCAGCTTTAGCACTTTAGGACTGTCTGTATTTTTTTGTTCGTTTGCTTGCTTTTCCACCAAATGAATTCCAAAAGACAGCTTAGTATCATGGTACAATATGATTAAATCAAAAATCCTTTTTATGCATTCTTGTGATGGCAGAACAGGGCAGCAGCCAGGTCAGAGTGCCCTAGAGTTTCAACAGAGGAGTTAAAAGTGTCGGGCCTATCTGAAGGGCTGTTTTGTTCCTAGACTCCGAGTTTGGCTCACGCTTCTCTGAACAGGAAGTGGCAGGAAGCGGCGTTCATAGGCGGGCTTGTACCGTGGTCGTGCCCAGCGGTGCCCAACCCTGCTCCCTGCTGAGAGAACTCTCCTCCAGCTGTGCAAATACTGCTGAGTACATGCTCACCTTCAGGCCGAGCCAAGTCAGATGGTTTTCTTTGCCTTGAACTTCTTTTTTTTTTTTTTTTGCTTCAGCAGAGGACAGTGGTTCTCGCGTACTGCATCAAGCTGACAAATGTGTCTGCCATGAGCCTCTCTCAGTACATTACTCATTTAATGTCAAGAGTTTAATATTTTGAACAAATTCAACAAGTCAGAAGCTTGGAATCTTACGTTTTGTATCATATAAATATCTAAATTTCATTTATTTATTTTGCACACTCAGCTTTTGTTTTTAAATGAATCCTGTATGTTTCTTTTAAATCTTTGGAGTCATTCATCCTTTCACATGACTGAGTCACCTTACTGGTCTTTGGTGGTGGAGAGAGAGTTGAGCCAGAAAGCAAAACTCTCAATTTACCAGTCGATCTTCGTTCTTGTACTCCCCTACAGTCATGGCCAAAAGAATGAGGTCCCAAATACAAGCAGCTAAAAGGAACTTCCTCCGTAGGGCGACTGGGCGCTCTCTTAGAGATAGGGCGAGAGCTCGGTCACCCGGAGAGAGTTCGGAGTAGAGATCGAGAGGAGCCAGTTGAAGTGACTCGGACATCTGGTCCAGATGCCTCCTGGATGCCTCACTAGGGAGGTGTTCTGGACATGTCCCACCGAGCGTAAGCCCCGGGGAAGACCCAGGACACAATGGAGAGACTAAATCTCTCGGCTGGCCTCGTGATCCTGGAAGACACGACTGAGGAGAGGGAAGTCTGGGCATCTTTGCTTAGACTGCTGCCCCTGAGACCTCTATGTTTTGCAGTCCTGCATCCTGATTGGCTGTTGGTCTTGTCAATAAATCTCTGTGCCATGTTTCCTGTATAGAAGGCTTCGTAAAACGACTTTAAACTTTGATTACGAGTGATACAATAAAAAAGAGAACCCTGTATTACTATTTTAAGGGGGTAGTTTCTTTTTTTTAAATCAGCCTTGTTAATTTCATTCGAGCTTAAATTTTAGCTTTTTTATACTGGTTGAGGTTTTTGATTGGCAGAGCTAGTTAGAACTTCTGACTTTACTTTGTGCCACCCAATTACCCGTTTTTGGAACGCTGTTGAGTTTGGCGGAGGAAGCTTGACTCGTGTTTGTCCAATTTAGGCTTTGTTTCGGCTGTGCAGAATCCTGTAGATGGAGTTGGAGATTGTCAGTTCAGCATAATAAATATCAATCAAAATCTGTCACCAGTTTACAGATGACGGATTAAAATACACTAATAAGAAGAGAAACTGGTCTTTTTTTATTGGACATATGTGGTGCTGCTCAGTAGTGACCACATGAAAATCACTTCCAATTACTGGCAGATTTGTCAGGACATCTTTATCCCTTATGTATCCACCTGGAAACTTTTTACATCAAACATCTTTGTTTTTTTTTTTTTTGCCTTTAAAACTTGAAGTAAAGTGTGACCTATCAAGCTGCCATCACTTTGATCAACAGAGTTCCTGCTGCAGATGTGAGCTGACATTTTTTTCCCTCTTTATGACTTCAACCTTGACTCTCGGCCAAACTCACTTTCTTTTCTCCTAAATGTCGGAGATTATTAACACAAGCATGCAGCTGTAGCTTAGGCGGCTCATAAAATCCCAATTTTTTAAATTGGGAGAAGGTTTTACTTACCGCAACCATTGTGCATTCAGTGTTTAATGCTTAGAATTTATTCAAATCAAACTTTATTGAAGTAGCCTTTTTCTTAAAATTGTAGCACTGTGTTTTGCAGAATAAAAATAACTTTTAAGTGAAAAAACCCAAACAAAGACTTTCACACATAAAAAGCACACACAATCATCTGACCCCTACTTCCACCTACATAACAAAACAGAAAATGAACATATACATAAGACAGAAATAGACTTTATGCCAAAGTGAGTCAGACATTTGCAGTCAAACACAGAGGGGCAGGTCTGAATGCCATGTTGTTGGAACATTAAAGCTGTTATCTCGACTGACAATAGGTTGTTTGGGGAAGAGTTTCTTCAATCGTTTTGGGTGAGGTCAGTGCAGTAACACCCAGTTGATGGTATTGTTCCATTTCCGATGCTGACAGCAGGAAGAGGGAGCATTTGTCCTCCACCAAGAGAAAGGACAAATGGTTGAAATTTTGTGCTAACAAGCGTTTTGGAGAAAAACGCTAACCTGCTGCAGAAACATAAGATAGGATAATCTAAAGGACATACTTGAAGTTATACAACCATTTACTTGAACTGAAGCAGTTTTTTATTTTTTTTAAGTGGGCCTCTGTGCATGATGTAAGACTATTCTACAATGGCATGTCTAGGAGTTCAGATAATGCCTCTGATCTGTCTTTTTAACACAAAGGGAGACCAAATCTGCCAAGTCACCCCCCCCCGATCCACTCAGGACGCCACTTTGACTGCACCCCATATGTCATGCACATCATTCATCAAACTTCTTCCTCTGTCTGGCAATTACACAAGTATGACAGGGATGTTTGAGTCGTCTTTTTCTTGACGTGCTCCATTTGTCACAAGTCTCTGCAATCATCCTCCATTACGGCCATCAACCGTCGAGTATCGGTGCTCTCATTTTCCACTATCTTTCCCTCTGAATTGCATTTTCTAAAAGCGTAATCTCTCCGAGGTATTTCTGATGGCATGTTGACGTCTTCTTTCCCGTCTTCGCAGTTCAATTGTCTGTCGCTCTGCAGAGATAATTGCAACCTGTAATTTTAGCATTTTGACAACAGAATGAATGGACGGGGATTAAGCTGTCACGTCAAGTCTAATGCGCCGTCACAGACCAACGGGGAATGTTTTTTGTGGTTGGTTCTCTGGCTCTGACAAAGTCTCTGGGCTCGACGGACATATTTAGAGGCCCCAGTACAAATCACACGGTTTTCTTAGGTCATCATTTGTCAGGACGACCGCAGTGTTGTGGTTTTTTTCTGCCGCTGGAGAGGGTTAAGTCAAGACTGTGGGGTTGATAGCTTTGGCATAGAAACTATATTGTTCATCGTAATACCTATTGTACACCACCAATCTTTGTGTATTTGATAAATATAAACAAGCAGGAATTTTGAAGGATCAAAATACCAGAGGTGTTCATATGAGTTTAAATAAAGGTTTTTTAAGAACAAGAACATTGCGCATTGCACCAAGATTTTTAAGATTTGAGTACACCTTTTGACAGATTCTATGAATACCCCTTCAGAAAACCCCACATCATTATCCTTCCTCCACCAACACACGGGGCACAGTGTAAGTTCCATGGTTCTGTTAATCACCAAAATAATTCATCAGTGAAAAAGAAGTTTGCCGCTGACTCCAGTGGTGATGTGCTTTACACCACTACATCCACCACTTTGCATTTCATGTGATGATGTATAGCTTGGATGCTACTGAAAACACATTCCATGAAGGGCCACAGGAAGGCGGTCTGTAGCGATTGGCTCAACTCAAAGTTGGCGACCTCTGCGCAACTATGCAAAATGCTGACCTTGCTCTGTCCATTTTTGCGACCCAACACTTTGTGGCTGAATAAATTGTACTTGCTTATAATTACTGCTGAGAGATGACTAGAATATTAAGGGCTTGTTAAACAAATGGCGTCCTATCACAGTACCACAAGATAATTCATTGATCTCCTGGGAGCGTCTAATTCTTTTACAAACATTTGTAGGACCATAGTCTGTATTCCTCTGTGCATTTTTCACATCTACTTTTGATGTTGAGTGAATACTTCTGGCACTATAGCATCTATTTTTTAATAGAAAATATATCCATCTCTACAGGGCTAAAAAGTTTCCTTTAGAATACATGTTAGTCTCCTCAGTCAAACATTCCTTTCAATTCAATCACAGAAGTATAAGTGAAGGTGATGAAACCTTGTTCTGAAGTTCTGCCAGATGCACACGGACACCTGTCAGAACCTATGAGTAGGATTACATAGATCTGGAATTAACCCTGTCTGTCTTCTGATGCCTGAGGTCAGGTGCATAAAACAGGATTAAAATCTCTTTTATGCAAAAAGGCCGAACTATGTGGGAATATTCTTTGGTAGTCTGTTTCTCATTTTCTCTAAATTATATTGCAGATGTGGAAATGCTTAAAGTGTTTTTTCTTTGCTGTTGTGCTTGAGACTGTAGTTAAATTCAAAGTACTTTTTTACAATGGATGGAGGCTGATAATAGAAGTGGAAGGTAAAGATTTTTGGATGTGCAAGCCCATTTCCTGACTTGGTAGTGAACTGGGCACTAAATAAGTGTAAAACAATAAGTGTCGACAAATTTGTCTGAAAACACATTAATCAGAATACACAGTGTATTTTGGCAGCTGTGAAATGAATTGAACACATGTTGAGAAATCCAGTCAGTTCAACATTGACAGGACGAGAATGTCCAAAAGTTGTAATAATATTCTGATTTAAAGATGTGATGGATTTTGCAAGATTTAGATGGTGATTTATGATAAAATTTCAGTTTTTCTGGTTCAGCATCAAGACTATAATATAAAAAGAGCATAAAGGGGAAACGAGCCTTAATGTTTCCTGAAGTTAGACACACTGACATGAAAGACCTGCAGTCATTGTATTGAATGTTTGGAGTCACTTAGATTCTGCATTTTCAAACTGACTTTGTTAGAAAATTTGAATGGGCTCCAGTCACAAGTAGCTGGTGAGCTATAAATTAAAAATAAGCCAATTGTTGCCAAAATCACCTTTTGATGTACCCAGAGGGGGGCGACGATATGTTGCTGTGTAATGGCCAGAAGGCTCAGCTTACTCTGAAAGTCCAGATCTTTTTTCCCTTGGTGCCCACCGTGCAGCTGGCTCCCAACAATGCCGTACACAATGAAAGGATGGGAGTGTGGGGTTAAATACTGAAGGATGGCATGCTTCAGGCGGGGCAGCTTTTCATTATTTGCCTCACTGCCAGCCAGATGAGATCAGGGCACGAGAATGCTGCGTAATATGGAAATTAAGAATGTTAAGTGGTCAGGCATGTCCACAAATTAGGGCCTTAATACGGGGACAGGAATGCAACAGCAATTTGGTAATAACCGCAGACGGTACTTTGGAAAAGACCCGGGCTTTCACAGAGCACATTCATGTCGGCGAAAACAGTTTTGGGAACTCTGCGGAACAACTCCAGCGACCTTCACTGTTGAGTGACAATCGGATCTTCACAGATGGAGATTTCTCCCATGCTTTTGACTGGAACACAAACACTCCTTGCAGCACCTGGCTAATCACCCTAGAGCTTTCGTTTGTTTGGCCCTCACTTATGTGTGGTCACGATTCAGACCAACAGCTTGCCAGAATTGTTCTACGACTGTTGCAATGAAAACAGCCATTACTGGATTGGTCTTCTGGGAGGTCAGACGTGAACTGTGTGCGTGCGTCGCATGGATCCATCCATATTTGGGGCTTTGCCCATTAACAGTTTACAGAGACTTACAGTGGCATGTTATCTTGATTTAATTATTTTAAGCAGATAAGATTTGTTCAGCGCTAACTCTGATTAAGTCACGTCTATTTAGTTCTCCGAAAAAGACTTTGCAAACGTAATGCAGCACTCTGTCTTGGATTATCTGGAAGGACTCCTTCAAGGCAGTGTGGGGTCTGTTTCCTTCTAACAGGGAGCCAAGCCACTATTATTTGATTGGACGCCTTTAGAGGGAAGAAAACATTGTGAGAAAGAAAACACCTTATTTGATATTTTTGGCAACATGATGGCCAACATTTGTCAAGATGTCTACTTTTTTGAAATGCAATATGAAACATATGTTTGACTGAAGTTTATCCTGTACAAGAAACATTGCAGTGGAGACTTGAGGCGTACTCACACTAGGCCTTGAAACCTGCTGTAGAATGATTGTTTGCTCCGTTGGCTTCTGATCAATCACATGTAAATCATTGTTCCACACTCAACAGTTCGGTAGGTATGTGTTTTTCGCAAACCAACTCAGTGGCTTAGTGGGAAAGTGTCCACCCTGAAACTGTGAAGTTGTGGTTTTAAAACGATTTTAAAGACTCTAAAAATTGGATAGGGGAATTGAAAGCTGCTTTTCTGTGCTTCAGAATCCACTGAAATTATGTCAATTGTATAAACGGTTGAAGAGTTACTTAAAAAAATGTAAACACTGGAGCTAAAGCCCCAATGTTAAAGGGTTAATTGTTTGATTAATATCTACCAACAAGTGGAAATAGTGATCTTTTGCACGTCTGCTCAGTGACTAAGTGATAGACTGTCTCTCTGAGAGTGGGAAATAGACTTTAAAGCCACCAAACTCGGTGTAAGTATGGCTTTGCTTTCATACAAACTGGTAGAGGAGTTCTCTGGTCATTACTTTACACCAGGGATGAACAACCCATGGACCTTTTAGGACCACTGTCCTACATGCTTTCCAGATGTCCTTCCTCTTGTACACTGTTGGACTCTTGGATTAGGTGATGGGCTCTTTAGATGCTTCTTTGAAGGACTGAAGTTGTCCACAGCTACTTGATGCTACGTTCACGCAAGTTCAATCGACCACTTCCAGTGGCTAGTCTATTTAAATGTGCATACATGGGTGTTTCAGGGTTCCGCGTTCAACGCAAGTTCTACTCAAAAGTTGGAGGACTGAAGTTTTAATTTTATGATCAGAACAGAGTTGTGCTTTGTCACTGGTCCTAAGTCACAACACTATGAAAACGTTACAAAGAACACCACAGCCCATCAGTGTCAATCAAATAAAGTTCTTGCATTTCCTAAAATCAATTTCACCTCATAACTGAACATATTTCTTCAAGCCAAAAAGTTTGACTTCTCTTTTTATGTGAACAAAGACTTTTCTTTGCTGGAAGCCAAAGTCATTGAGCTAAACATAAGCTGTTCTAGGCACTAATGCAGCAAGCCATTTGAACTGTTGTCATCAATCATCTACAGACAGTCACCTTTGGGTGTGAAATTGCCCTGGTGTTTAAATCAGTCTTGCAGCAGAAACACATTTACTAAACGGGGAACTTGCTGGCCGGCAGTGCGTGGAACGGTTTGCTGTAATTGTGCCACCCAGCTGTCTCCTCTAATCCTTCTACGAGCTGATATGATGAAGGGGAACAGATGCTGGGAGATGTGTGTCCACAGCTTCCCTGTTTGCCCTTGTTTTTATGCTTTTGGCCTTCATTAATGGTAAAAGGCAGCATCACAGCTGTTTAACGCCTCAGATACTTTGAGGGATATCAGTCGCAAAGTTGTTGCTCACTTTGTTAAACCATAGTGGGTTTTATCTTTACTGCTATATTAAAAAGCAGTAAAAGTATTTTTCTGTCTCTTTTTGTAGATCAGCTTTGTATGGACCACACTCAAAGAAATGATCCATTGGATGGACTCAATTTAATTAAGGGCAGGTTTTCCATCCAAAAAATATGTGTAGTCTGATCTCAAATTGTACAAGTTTGTTCAATG
This sequence comes from Oryzias melastigma, assembly GCF_002922805.2. Taxonomy (NCBI): domain Eukaryota; kingdom Metazoa; phylum Chordata; class Actinopteri; order Beloniformes; family Adrianichthyidae; genus Oryzias; species Oryzias melastigma. Next base: position 11,676,132 of record NC_050529.1, on the reverse strand, counting down.
TAAAGAATTTAAGTTAGTCCAACCAACCTATTCTTAGTTACTGCACTCATAAAAATGATTCATTGGATGGACTCAATTTAATTAAGGG
>NC_050529.1:11669869-11675361 GCF_002922805.2 Oryzias melastigma | reverse complement strand
GTTCAGTTTTGTTTTCATTTATGGTTTGTTTTCAGATTTTTGTCCCCCGCCTTTCCGTCAGGTTCAAGATTCCAGTTGTCACAGCTTGTCCTTTTAATTGTGGGCGGCTGCAAGAGAGCGATAGACTTCTGATCGAAAGATAACAAGCTTGGGTCCGGCCTTGCCTGCTCATGTGTCGAAGTGTCCTTGGGCAAGACACTGAAGTCTACACTAGATCTAGTGGGTAAAGTGTAAGGCAGTGGACTATGACTGAAGAGCACTCTGAGCTTTCAAGGAAGGTGGAAAAGCAGCATATAAGTATCGGTGTGTTAAAGTTCTTGGTTTTCAGATCCTTTCATTCTCGCTGTTTTGTCACAGAATGATTAGGATGTTTTATTGCATTATTTTAATTCGCTTTTTCATTTGATCCACACATTTTCTCTCTTGTCTTATTTCTTTAGAGAGTCTAAAAGAATTTGGTCAATCTCAGCTATTTCAAGTATTTCTTAAAGCCTTTAGGTTTATTCTTTGTTTTAAACCAATAGCAAATCTAGTAATAATCCTTTTTAGAGACTTTTTAGGACTTTCACCTTAGGCATGTATTGTTCTTAGTCTACATGCATTAGGTGCCGAATTAGACCCCTCCCTCACCCCATAATACTAGAAATACCCACACAGTCAAAGTAGTTTAACCTTGATTTAACTTCTTCCTTAAATATCATTAAAATAAAATTTTTGTATCATCCAGTTTTGACTGTTTTGTGTTCAAGTGTTACACAGCAGATGTAAAATGTTGCAGGCAGTGAAGCGACTGGTGACAAACATTTTTTTAGACTTCATTTGTGGCTGTTTTAAATTTAGTCCTAAAGTCACATTGTTCCCTTAATCTAAAAAAAATAGACATTTTCCTGATATTATTCAACCTAAATGGAAACTCTGTTCAATTTTATTTTTATAGCCCAATATTACAACATGGTGGCTTTACATCGAATTGTTCAAAAACATAAAATCACTCATAAAATATAAACAATTAATTGCTAAACTAAACTAAACAAACTTAACTAAACTGGGCTTCCCTGCACTTAGACTCTCCTACTTGATAAGGGAAAAACTCCTCAAAAAAAAAAAAAAAAGGATTCTGCAAGAAAAATAAAAAGAACAAACCTCAGGGATCTCCACATAAAGGATGGATCCTCTCCCAGGACGGACAGACAATGTACCAGGACTGAAAGAAGAATTAGCTAACTGTACAACTACATGCTTGAATAGTGCAGCAGATGGGCTTTATCCGGATGGAGCTGGGACAGCTGGGGTTGCAAGAAGAGCCAGAGGCGAGGTCCACTCCCAAGGACAGGAGTACAGGAATCTCTCCTGGGGAAGTGAGAAAGAGGGACAAAACACGAGTCACACTGCACCAAACAGAGGCATGGAGTAATACCTTCTTTAAAATGTTCTAATTTGATAGAAAAAAAAAATTAGATTTTTTTTTTCAAGAGATGTAACCTCCCAGCCCTCCATTTGTTGCTGAAAAACTTCCAGAAAAGGATCAGGGAATTGTGAGTTTTATAGCTCAAATAAGCATTTTTGTGAGAGCCCTCTTTGGTCCGTTATTAAATATCTAGCTGATGCTTTCTGTTGAACCTGCAGGGTCAGGCCCTTTCTATTAATAAACCACTTATCTAAAAAGTTGCTTTTTTCTTCTGCGGTACCCTTGATATATTGATTTTTAACCCTTCAATATCACCGATGTCATCGGCAAAACACAATAACACATTGTCTTTTAAACAACTCCAAAAAACAACTCTTCACACGTGTCTTGATCTTTTTTAAAAGTGTTCCTAGTGGCCTTTTAATTACGATTATGCCGTTTTAGCCAAAATCAAAAAGCCTTGGTTGTTTTCCAGGACATAGTTTCTGCAGAGCAGCAGTAGTTTATTAAAAATTTGCCTCTGAGTTGTGTTAGTGATGAGTAAACCCCCTTTACCAAACTCTGTAGCTATTTTGTTATCTGCAGCTGATTTTATTTGATCTTTTTGGCTTCTTTGTGAACTTTTCCCTGGGACTCATTTGAGTTGGTGATGCACTAGCGTGCAGTGTTAGTCTAAATGCTCCTCATCCTGGTTTCCCGCTCTCCAAGGAGGTTTGCAAGCATTAAATCAAAAGTGACACTTCATGTGCAGCTGCTGTGCTTCTGTGCTTACGGTCACCAGCTTTAACAGTTCATCTGCTATGTGTGGTAGGAGCTGAAGTCTGGAGGATTTTTTTTATTTTTTTTTTTGCAGGAAGTTTACTGATACCAAGAGGTAGGGCAGGTGGGGAATTGTTGGCAGGATGTTAAAAAAGGGACTGGATTGGACATTGATTTTGTGAACAAATCCTGGTATGCTGATGTTCAAAAGACATTTACCTTTCACCAGGTGATCACTTTGATTGATTAGTTATAGCAAAGACTCAAAAACATGTAGTATTTTATTGTTTGGTCTCTATTGTCCAAAGTGACAATTTTGTGGTGAAAAATGACTAATTAAATGATGTCAATATAGTCGCCAATTCTTGAGGGATATGTTGGAGCAAGAAATAGTTAGCAGTGATTGATCTGAATCGGTTAATAGTCACTATATTAAAAAAAAAATAATTGTGGTTTTTTTTAAGCAATACATTTCACCATATCTGAAATGAGCTTAATAAACCTGTGATTTTTTTGTATTGATTGCAATTTATGGTTGAAATAAAACAATAAACCAAATCAATCAATCTTTTTTTTTTTTTTAAATCCACCAAAAACTACAATTCCCAGAACCCACCCTCCAGAAAAGCCTCAAATGTCTTCTGCCATTCCCAAAATAGTTAATTCAGCAGTATGCATCAGTTGGGAGATATCTTTAGGTTTAGAAATATCCTCTAAAGAGGAAAAAAATGCATTGCTGGTAGTCAGGAGAATATGAGTCAATAGAAATATCTTACAAACAATACAAAGAAACACTCAAGCAAGGAGAAAGGAATAGCTTATTTAATTTAATAAAAATGTGCTTGGACTTAAATGTAAGTCATGTGAACAATCAAAGATTTTACATGTATTTTACGAGTGTTTGTTAAATATAATAGAAAAATAATATACATATCTATAAAAACCCTCAAAGTGCAGTCTTTTTTTTCTGTATTTGTACAGCTTTTTGAGAGGTTTGCGCTCCAGACGAGGAGCGGATTCCATCAGAAAGCGTTTGAACAGCTGTTCTGATGCAGTAAAAGACACCTGTTGAGGTGACTTGGATTTGTGTCTTTTGAGAGGCAAACCGAGGACATTCAAGAGTGACCTGCCAGCAACCAAAAAACCCATCTTGAAGAGCTGGATTTGAGGAGAGGGGTGTGGGTGACCATTGTTGTCATGGAGGAAAGGTGGAAACGGAGTGGATTTGAATCTCCACACAGGCAGGAGCATGACCAACAGTCACGTTGACAGATGGTAAGAGTTGAGTGCGCTGGATGTCCTGCTGATTGTCCACGTGAGAGGATGAAAGGGATACCTTGAAGAAGACAAGAGGAAGACATCAGCCGTCGGCACGTAAACACACAGCTGTTCAGCTTTTTTGTTTCTGCACTTTCAGATGTCATAGTTCAAGTTCAGCTGTGAGTCACTGTTTCCATTTCAAGATTTTCAAGTTTTTTATTGTTGGGAACCACTGTTGCTGCAAAACGTGCATATGTATGACTCGTGATGACGTCTATGTGGCAATACATCTGTACTAGTGCAGATTTTGAAAGAAATATCTAATTAAAGTCTCTTTAGCTGTTGGTGTGTGAATGGGTGTTCTCTGCATTTGACCCACCCCCTGAGGGAGGGGTGAGTTGCAGACACTGCCATGCTTGGAAACCATTTGGTGATTTATCACCTAATCTAACCTCCTTAATGCTTAGTGTCATCAGGAATTTATTGTTTTTTTTTCTCTGATATAAATCAATTGTGGATTCGTACTCTTGACTCTCCAGTCTTAGGTTGGACACTACCACAAGGCCACTGAGTTGGTCAAATTAGAAAACTCCACATACAACATTTTAATTTAACTTTATACTTTTAAATAACACACCAACTTGAAGTGATCTTTTCTGCCTTTTTTGGTGATCATTTTTCAAAACACAATAGCTTTAACTCTCACCTGCTTGCTGGAAGTCCATCTTTGCTCCCACTATTTCCCTCCTGAAGCTCCGTCTGCTGCTCGTAGTTCATCAATGGATGGAAAAAGTCTTTAGAGCTCCTCTTTCTCTTACTGCAGTATTTTTGCCGTATTCCGTTAGGTCGGAGTTGCACGATCTCCAAGCTGTCACGTTCAGATAATTTTTCCAAACCCAATGCCATGACTTCAAGCTTTAACAGATCCTGGTCTGCTGTTTCAGCTGGTCTGCATGGACTTGAAGAACTCAGGTGAGGCAACAGTGACAAATGCAGTATATCTTGTTGCCACCGGTCAAAGCTCTGTGTTTATTGACTCCTCCGTATGTATTCCGTATTTATAACTTAAGGGCACGCTTGGATCCAATCACATTCCTTCATTTCACATTATCTCTGATGTCCTTATGACGCTCTGTTTTTGTCGGAAAGAGCCTTACACGGTTTTCTATCAGCATTCTATAAACACGGTTCTGAAAAACAGTGGCCTTTGGTTTATGACACACCATAAAGAAAAGCAGTAAAGAAGTTTGCAAGCACCTGATTGCACATTTTGGGACCACAAGTAAGAAATTCCCTTCTTCCACATTGGGACGTTGCCTATCACTACCTTTTCTTGTCAATCCCTATGTATCGTATGTTAGAAATTGAGATAAGTGTTGGGTAATATCATGGTAAATGGCGTATACTAGTATAGCGCTCGCTACCCTCCTTCGAGAGCCCAAAGTGCTTCACAGTCACAGACCCATTCACCCATTCACACACACATTCACACACTGGTGGTGGCTCCGCTGTCAAACACCGGCGCCAACCTCCCACCAGAGGCAATTCGGGGTTCAGTGTCTTGCCCAAGGATACTTCGACACATGGGCGGGCAAGGCGGGAGTCGAACCCGCTCACTTCTGATCAGGAGTCGACCGCCCTACCGCTGCACCACAGCCGCCCCTTATCATGCCAATATTTCCCAGATTGCAACTGGGATACTGTTAAACTGTCAACTTAAAAAAAGGTCATGGGGTAATTTTTATCTTGACTGAGCATTTTCTAAATGTTAAAAACGGCTGTAAATTTGCTCACGGTTGAAAATAAACACAATTTAATTCATTCTGTTGGGTTTTTTATGGCACTGAGATTAACTGTCATCTAAAACCACAATTTATTGGATGTTATTAATCATTATGTTAATTGATTCTTAATATTTTATTGATTCTGTGTTTGATATGTTGAATTAAGTTGTTTAATTTTTGGTGGTAGTGAGTTGGCAACACGGACAATTCAAACCAAATAGAGAAGTTGCTGCAAAATCCTCAAAAAATGCATTTAAACAGTTTTTAATTATACTTTTTTG
>NC_050529.1:11659299-11668953 GCF_002922805.2 Oryzias melastigma | reverse complement strand
TTTGCAATCCAGGGACCACAAGTAAGAAATTCCCTTCTTCCACATTAGGAGGTTGCCTATCACTACCTTTTTTGTCAATCCCTATATATCGTATGTTTGAAATTGAGATAATTTATTTCCCAGATTGCAACTGGCATGCTGTTAAACTGTCAACTTGAAAATAGTCATGGGGTAATTTTTATCTTAACTGAGCATTTTCTAAATGTTAAAAACGGCTGTAAATTTGCTCACGGTTGAAAATAAACACAATTTAATTCATTCTGTTGGGTTTTTTATGGCACTGAGATTAACTGTCATCTAAAACCACAATTTATTGGATGTTATTAATCATTATGTTAATTGATTCTTAATATTTTATTGATTCTGTGTTTGATATATTGAATTAAGTTGTTTAATTTTTGATGGTAGTGAGTTGGCAACACGGACAATTCAAACCAAATAGAGAAGTTGCTGCAAAATCCTCAAAAAATGCATTTAAACAGTTTTTAATTATACTTTTTTGTAATAGGACAAAATTAACTTCACAAAAGAACATGTCCTTGTGTCTTGGTTGTTGCTAAAATAAAAACGATTTGCACATGCATTGATTTATATACTATATTACTTTTTTATGTGCCAGCCTGTTCAGCACTAAATTGAGTTATGTTGTTTGTCGTTAATACAAGTTGTCAAGTAGTAGTAGAAAGCTGAAAAGAGAACCCTTTTAATACCATAAACACAAGTATTTTGTTTATTCTATTACTGATTTAAGCTTTGCTGGACAAAAAGTACATAATTAGCAAGATGCAATTAAAAAAAAGGTTATGGGTAACACTCTGTGTTAGTACTAGCTACCACTAGCTCTTAGCTTCACGAAATATAATCAAATCAAATTACCAGCAGCGTTGTTTAGTTTTGTCTAATAATTCTGGATACTGTAAAAGTACTGAATGTTTAGCCCTAATTAGCATACCTAGCTTTTATTTAAAAAAAAAAATAAAAAACAGGAGCAAATTTACCACGTTTACATGCTAGCATTGGCTTTTGGCTTCACATAGCTATCATAAAATCTAAAATAAACAATCAGCCAACATGTTAACAAATCATGTTGAAGCTAAAACTGTATCTTTATTTGTTACAACGCTGTTACTAACACAACTAATTTTCATAGTATTAGTAGTGTCTTTAGCCTTATTAGCATGTATTTAGCTAGCTACAGTTTTAGTTCTGGTGGAGAAAAATGGTGAATGCTGCACACTTGCATAGATTTTTCTATCTTTTACCAAGATTTTATGCCGAATTACTCATGTACAAACTTAAACATTCTGGATGTTGGCAGAGCTGCAGTGCACGATGCTGATGGGGCTTCAATGTCTTGCCCAGGAAAGACGGGAACCAAACACGCAACCTTTCTGTCAAAGTGTCACTTCACTAGTTTTGTAGGTAATTCAATACATTTTAAAGCTAAAAGTATATTGGCATCCAAAGCATCAAAAATATATTTACTTGTAGGATAACGTTTCTATGCTTTTTGACTTGAAGAGAAAATACAGTTAATTCTAAAGTTTTTCATTTTTTTTTAACTTTCCTAGAGTTTCATATTTTTCATGCCTATTCTGCATGGTGGGAGTTGGAGACTTTGGCAATGTGGCTGAGCTAAACTATACTTGCCACTCTCGTCTACTGGTTTGCGGGACAGACCGCCCTTGGGAGTCAGAGTAGTACATTAAGTTGATAGAAATTTGGCAGAGAAAATTGGAGACATGGTTTTGCTTAAAAGACTGCATTAAAAAATAATCCAACCAAAATAGGAGAACAAGACTGAAGTTTCAGTTTTATTTGATTTTCTTGTGGGAATTGCTTCTCTCTTATCTTGAAAAAAAAAAATAAAAAAAAAAACGCTACTAGGTGTTGTTTAGGATATTTCATCACTTCCTTACGTCTAAACTGTTCCAAATGAGTTAATGTTTAACTAACATAGTAGCTCATCACATTTTTTCTTCATAGTAAATGTAAAAGAAGAAAAGAGCTGACGTAAAAGTGCACTGATGAGTTGAAAAAGAAAGGAAAAATTATTCAAATTAGAAGTATTAGTATTTTAGAATGGTGTTGCATTGGCTGTTTCTCATTGTTTCTACCTGCAATGTGAAAGCTGGCACCACATGAAGGCCAAGCACAGTTCTGATATTGTGTTGCATGTTTTTTCTGATAATCCGTTTGGATAATGTAGATCTGCACAGTTTAATATGAGGTGACGGAAAATTCCATCACAACAAACTGACTCGCCCTTGAGTTTTTGTCTTGTTTTTTGTCCTTTGATATGAAGTGCTCTTTGAAATCTAACACACCCACACATAGAATGAATCCTCATCCTGGTGTCCTGTTAAAGTACACACTCTCAAACCACTCCCACTCCCATGAATGAAGTAGTTTCTTTTAGACACATGTGACCTCGTACTTTTATACAGGCGTAATGGTGCAATAAAGGTACAACGGAACTTCATCCTAATTCCGCCCCTACTTTGTTGTTGTAATGCCACAAAGACCAGGTTTGTAACTCTTATCAGTGTCAGATAAACAAATATGGAAAATGCAGCAAAACACCAACATTAATGCTAGCAACTTTAACAAAAGACAGAAACCAAACACACACATGCAGAATTTGCACCGTTCTTTGCAAATTGAGTCTCCTTCCAGACAAAAGTCTCCGTGACTTTGGCTTAAAAGTACTCTATATCTCTATCTTTTTTTTTTTTTTAGTTTTGAAGCTGAAAGCCCTTAAGCTCCATCAGTGTTCATCTGTCATTTATGACTTCACCTTTTAATTGAAACATTTTGAGTGATTTCTGAGCTGAGATATTATATAGTTGGTCTTAGGAAATCATAAAGTATCAAACTCCTATTGAACTTTATTTGCAACCACAAAAGAAGATTCATGAGCTCATGTGCGCCCTCTACATTGAGACAGAACTTCTGTCTGTCTCACCTACTGTCTTGTCAGTACAGCTTCATGTCCGATTCAAACGCAAGTATTAGGTGATACACAAATGTGAAATATATAATCTGTGTCTACAAGAACTGAAACCATTTTATAAAGTGTTAAGCAATAGAATATTTAAAAAATTCCCAGTTTTTTTGTGCTTTTCGGCAATCAAAAAACTTCTTATTTCCTCAAACTGCCACGTAGCATTAAGTCGCAGCTTTCTCCGATTCCAGTATAGTTATTTTTAAAAACAATGAATGCTCATTTAAAAGTGACAGAGTGCCATATTGTGTGACTGTACAACCCCAGCAGTGTGTGAGAAAACCATTTCTGTGGTGGGGGTGGACAAACCTCTGGAGGGAAGGACATGGCCGGCACATTCATGGAGCCTCGATTCCAGCTTGAGCGAGGACATCTGGTCGCTGGACTTGTTTTTCCGAACATCTCAGCTGACAAGAGTTCTCTTAATTGTCGCACGCTTGACTTCTATTTGGCCGGCGTTTGTGCAAGTGTGTTCCTTTTCAGCGTATGGCGGCGGGGATGCGCTTCGCTGCAACGTTAATCAAGTCTGTAGGGATTTTTTTTTTTTTTGATTTACCGTTTGTTTTTCGTTGGAGGTTTTCTGTTTCGTTCCTTGTGTTTTTCCTTATTTAATGCAGTGAATCCCCTTGTGTATATCACTTTCCCGCATTAGTAGATTTGACTACTTTCTCAGAAACACTGGAAACATCTTCAGTTTCAATCAATCCCGATTTTTGAGAAAATTGTCTGAATCAGGAAAATTTTACAAATGGTCCAACATTTGCTGACCTTAAACAGACCTTTCTGCTGTATCTGCGCTACTCGACGGAACATTAATTAGAGTGCATGTCATTGCATGAACCCTCAGAGATGTAAGCGAGCGTGGCAGGGTTGATTAGAAAGATTTAGACCAGATTGGATTTGTCTTCTCAAAGAAGAGCTGACAGCTTCACACAGGAAGCTGCTGCAGGTTTTTTGCTTTAACTGCTAAGCAACACTTTGTTTTTCCGCTATTGTAGTGACGGAGACGTCAGGTCCTCCAAACCCACATCCCCCACTCTGCTTTAGCACGCGCTCGTGACAGGCTGTTTATGGGAACAGCTGAAGGCTCCTGTGCTCGTGCACCTTTGAGTTTCCTGGACTTGCTGGTGATCCAAGGCTCTTACACCAAAAAGAACCCATGCAGAATTTTTGAAATATCACATTTTTTTTATATATATAATTTGTTTCTTCCAATACTTGTAACTATTGACTGTTTATGAGAACTGGACTGAGTAAGTGTGACATCACCCACTGAAAAATAGAATGTTTACACATTTTGTTCAATAAAAACTCAAAAACTTACATTTTTTTGTGTCGTATTAGTTTTTAGCAGACTGTTTATCATGTAATTTGACTGAGATGAAGATCAGAACACATTTTATGACAAATTCATGCAAAAATTCAAGCAAAATTCAAGCAATCCCAAAGGATTCACAGACTTTTTCTTGCAACTGTACTTCTATTGAAGCATTGAATTGGTCAGTTTATAGCTTGAACAAAAAGAAATACCATGGAAAAAAAATGAGGATGACACAAGAACATGTTAACTTACTGGTTACTTGGGTTGTCTGATCCAGCGTGGCGACAAATGGCAAAATAGTAATCAGTTTTTAATGGGTTATATCACACTCAGTCAATACGTACAACCATTTGCTTTGACTTTCCCTCTGTGTTCTTAGCATAAAGCAAAACAAAATGTGTGTATTTTTTGTTTGTGTAAAAAATCTGTAGCTTTCAAGGATCGCTGTCCTACTTATTTTACCCTGTAGCCTTGGTTTATACACTTCTAATTATATTTATATGTGACAGAAAATACACAATGATAAAAGTGAATATAGCAGTTTTTATTCGTTTTTCCATTACACTTAAGTAGCACTTCAATGTGGGCGGGCTCACTGTAGCAAAGCGGGAAAACATCTCCTGGTGTGAGGCAGGAATGAAGCCACTGGGTGTCCCGTCGGGGTCTGTGACCTGTCCTCACCCAGACATGTCTTTGTTGACTCCACGCTACTGGAAATGAAACGTAAACTATTCTATCGGACGGGTTTATTTGAGCAGTTAATGCCCAGGTGAAGACTTCACACTGGACTTGAAACTGCTGCTCCTTTGGGAGTTGTGTTCCCTTAAATGAGCTGTGACCATCGAGAAAATCATCAACATGAACAGCAGGTAGCACCCCCCCGTTTTGAGTTGTGTTTTTTTTTCTCAATGAGCCATGAATACATGGTTTTAGGGTAGTTTTTTGGTCAAATGGCAAAAATAAGGAATAAATGCATACAAATTCTAGTTACTGAGTTTCTTGGCAAACTGGGCTTTCTGCAAGTAACTTGTTTCATTCGGCAAGTCAAAGTTACGTTCCTGTTTTGATGTTTCTCAGGTCGGCGTGTGGGCCACTGATGGCGAGGCCGTGTTCATCAGAGAGTTCACTCTGATTCGGAGAGATCCTGAAGAAGGTCTCCATGACGGCCACAAACAAGAAGACCCGGTAAAGTCCCCAAAAATCCCCCAAAGAAACTCTCCGTACCCTGTTATGCCATTTGTGAGTTTTTCCTGCCTCTGTTTTCAACATGAACTTACTCCACCACCTTCATTTCCTTGTCTTTGAAAGAAAAAAAGTAGTGCAGAAAATAGATGGATGCGTTGGAAAACGTCTCGATCAGCCAATAAATCTCTTCCAGTGTGTTTATGTAGCTCAGCGCAGCAGAAAAGTGTCTGTGTCACACCTCGGTAATGAATGCGAGTGATAAACGATTGTGGGAGATGAGGTGTGATGTGACTGCAGGCTGACTTAGCTTGATGCGAAACAGGGCAGTTCATGCAAACAGCCTCGTTTAACACTCACAGCTTAACTGAGGGCGCCTTTTTTTTTCATTGCTCAACTTCAACCTCGTCTCGCCCAACAAGGAGGCAGAAATTCAGCTCACGTCTCATCCAGATGTTTGGTTGTGTTTACTGTTAATGCAGTAATAAAAAAATCAGATTTTTCTGCACATTTAACCAGATTTAAAGACCAACTTTGATTAGATTTTGATCTATTTTAAAAGCGTTTCCAGAGGTCTTTTAAGTATGATTATGCCATTTTAGTCCAAATCAAAAAACATTTTCCAGAATCTAGTTTCTGCAGAGCAGCAGTAGTTCAAAATTTACCTAGAGCAGCCCCGCCCCCCCTTTTCCTTCTTATTGCTTGAATTTTCTATACAGTTGCTAGAAAAAGTATGTGAATCCTTTGGGATTACTTGGATATCTGCACGAATTTGTCAGAAAATATGTTCTGATCTTCATCTAAGTCACATGACAGTCCTCTTAAAATAATACAACTTCAACGTTATTGCTGCCAAAAGAGGGTCAACCAGTTATTAAATCGAGGGACCACATACTTTTTCAACCCTACACTTTGAATGTTTACAGATTTTGTTAAAAAAAAACAAATTTCTTTTGTGTCGTTAACAGATGTTTTAACACTGTAAAAATCTTCACTACACACTTTAGGCACTTTTCTCAACATTTTCACTCTTTTGTCTCTAGTTTTAACTCTCAAAGTTGAAAACTTTAATAAAAAATAAGTCCAGTATCATAGAATGAAAACAAAGATCTGATCGTGATCAGAGGAAAGCGGAATTAAAACAATGTAAAGCTAGCATACACAGATTTGAATGAAAGAAAGCTGGATTGTATCTTCTTTTCTTGTCTGGTTAAGCCAGTTGCTTCAGTCAGTAAATATTTGAAATAAAACCATGAGTCAAAATAAAAAGAAAGTTGTGAATTAAGAGGAAACTTAAATGTTTTTAAACCTCCCCGGGATTGCTTGGTCAATAAAAAGGTAATTAAAGGTCACTACAAGCAGACATAAACAAACCAGACTTTAATAAAAAGCTACACTTTTTTTTCAACTTTCTTAAAATAATTCAAGAGTAAGAAAGAGAGGAAACATTAGTGTCAGAAAACCCATGCTTTTGATTCAGTTGATGTGTTTTGGGCTAAAAACTTTTCAGACAAATAAGAAAAAAGTTAAAATAAATGAAATAATTTGAAAGAGTACTATAATAACATTTAGCAATAGTAGTCTAGAGGCTGCTAGATGACTTTTATAGTGAAAAAAAGTCTACAATGTGCCCCAAATTTAAACAATTCTGCAAAGAACATTTAACAGAAATTCTTCTCAGCCTCTTGCAGACTAAGGAGTCAGTCTCAGCACTTGATTGCAGTCATTAGGTTTATTGGGCAATTGCCTTCTCGCATAGGGCCGTGCAGTTTTTGTTCCTGCATGCCTTTTTTTGCAGCACCTCATCTCATTACCGAGATTAGGTAATTTTTTTTGATTGCGTTACCACAGATGTAACGCAGCAGTGCTTTAAATGTAATGTGCTCTGTGTGTCTTTAAGAGGCGTAAATTCAAGCAGATTTTAGACTGTTTTCAGAGAGTTATCAGAGTTTTCTTTAACTGAAAAGTCTTGTACCCCCCCTTAAAACGTCATCCCAGCTCCCAACGACTGTCTCTGTCTGCGTGTGTGTGTTTTTATTCTCTTTTTTTATGTCGGCAGCATGGAAAAATCATTACAAACTCTATTAGGAGTCAATACTTTAAGCTCTGTGGTACATGGTTACAGGGCTGTAGTTAGAAACCACAAACGGCTGTCTCTGCAGCATTTGGATTTCATATTTGCAGTCAAGCGGCAGTGTGATTTATGATGCACTGACCTCAAACAAATCTTAAAGTTGGCATCATCCAGTGTGTAGTTTTTATGTTTTTTTCCTCAAACCAGCATCATGCAAAAGATTTATTTCCCGCCCCAGCATCTTTGTTCAAAAAAGACTTTTTATGGGTTTCAATGCGACAAATTTGGTTGCAAAAACGACCTGCCATGAACACGCAGGTGCTTTGCTTGTGAATGGAGAACTGGCTTTCTCTTTTGCGTGGGTCCATTTTCAGGCAATCTCCTGTACCTTTCACCTTATCTCCCATGAGAAGCCCCAGATGAATTGTTCTCTGTAAAGTAAAGTGTTTTTCCTGGCAGCCCCAGTCAAAGCTACTTCCACATAACTGAGCTGTCTTAGTAATTTGTCTCATGTTCCCCATGTGATGGCAAACGTGTTCTAAAGAGCTCCGATAATGTCAGCATCCATAAACAGACATAAAGTAAGTATATTTTAGGACAGAAGTTCCTGCTTTCAAGTATGAGGGAGGTCTGATGCCTCAAAACTGAGCCCCCAAAGGCTGAAGTGAGTCCGTGTGAAGCAGGACTGAACGAATAAGTAAAGATGACCACAAATGAGACTCGTAAATCATTCAACCTTTAGTTTTTACCACAATTTTCTTAAGTCTTATTCCAGGATTTTACAAACATGCCACATATTTAATAGCCAGCAATAAACTGATCTTTCAAATTTGACCTTTTTCTGAGATTTTACAGCCTAACGGAGAGAATATTAGAAAATGAGACATAAAGAGAAGAAAACTTGTATTTAAAGTGACCAAAAGGAAAAAAAAAAATCAGTTTTTAGTTTTTTTTACTCCACTGACTGCAGTCTACATGGAAACACAACATTTATTTGGCCTAGCAACAACTCTATAACCTCTAATGGTTGTATTCAGACTGGAAAAGTCTGTTGGTGTGGATTGAGTCCTAAACCTGTCATCAAACGGACATTTCTGATTCAAACCAAAGCTTGCAAACAAACCCATGTGACTAAATATCTCTTCAGTGATTGGCCAGGAATTATGAGGGCGGGCAAAGCAACAAGAGCGGGAACCAGTCTGGCCATTCTCCTCTGACCTCTGGCATCAAAAAGGCATTTCTGCCCACAGAAGTGCTGCTCACTGGATATTTTCTCTTATTCTGACCACTCTCTGTAAATCCTAGAGATGGTTGTGGGTTAAAATCCCAGTAGATCAGCAGTTTCTGAAACACCATGCCACGTTCAAAGTCACTTCAATCACCTCTCTTCTCCATTCTGATGCTCAGTTTGAACTGCAGCAGATAGTCTTGACCACGTCTACATGCCCAAATACCACCCAAAAGGCCTTTGAGGGGCCAAAAGTACAGGTAATGTGATAAGTCAGAGGAGTTGATGGGACGTTTTTCAAGTGAGCTTTGTTGTTTTCTATGTTTGTCTCTTTTTTTGCCTTATTGTCTTTAAAAGATGGTAATTGGTAACCATGAGTTGCAGAAGAGTACATCATGTAGACTGATGTTCTGAATTATGTGTGTGAACTGTAGACGGTCTAGGAAGAGTCAAGTTTGTCACCCGTTGTTAACAAGCTAATATTCAAATTTACAAAAATTAAATGATTAAAATGAACACTCCGAATGTATTTGAATACTAAGTATGATAACCAGTTGACGACAGTTTTTAGATTTTTTTCTGCATAGGTTAAATCAGTTTTCTCGTTTGTTAAAACCTTCCTTGCGGCCCGGATTGCTGCCTTTGCTGCTTCAGGCCAAATGTTGTGCTTAAAAACACCCCAAACAACCAGGATATTATGGGTTGTGTGGCTAAAGGGTTGTTAATAACAGTCATTAGAGGCTCTTTGTAGTAACGGAGGGCGTTACTCTTTGCCAGTCCCTGCATGTTTGAGAGATTGGTGATTACATCCTCCTGCTGTTTTCTGACTGTTTTTTTGCATTCAG
>NC_050529.1:11629103-11659237 GCF_002922805.2 Oryzias melastigma | reverse complement strand
CTTCTCGGCCCTCTCTTCCAAACATGCCAAGTAGCCGAGGTTTAATATCTTTACAAGCTCAATTGCACATCAGGCAGCAACTGTCAAGACCTTTCTTTGTCTTCTATTGGAGCTTCAGGGGTAAAGGGAGCCGAGGCGTTCAGCCCGCTGGCGGGGCGTCGGGGCTGGGAGTAATTGTGGTTGCGCTAGTAGGGCCAAAGGACTGCTGGGGTGACAAGAATAAGGGAGCGCTCCGTCGCCATGGCAGCAGCTAGAAGACAGAGAGGCCCATTCCTCAGCTCCATGCTGACTTGGCAGCTGTGTTTTGCATGTAGCGCCAGGTGGAAAGGGCAACGCTTGTGTGCAATTATGCACATC
Source organism: Oryzias melastigma (assembly GCF_002922805.2). Lineage (NCBI taxonomy): Eukaryota > Metazoa > Chordata > Actinopteri > Beloniformes > Adrianichthyidae > Oryzias > Oryzias melastigma. The sequence goes on along the minus strand of NC_050529.1, from coordinate 11,658,880 downwards.
ATTTGTCTTTATTAAAAAAGATGGACATGTTAGCTTTGGCACACAGAATATTTGGTCTAAAGATTATTTTAGCACCGTTAAGTGCCTACTAGTTAAAGCATCCAAATCTTTAAATATATTTGAGCCTTTCATTTTTTAAACTTTATAAGTAAGTTAAGAATTTTTTTTTAGTTTAAGCGTTTGCATGTACACATCTTAGTTCCATTTTCTTCCAGAATAACTAAAAAGTTACATTTATGTATGCAAATAATAAAGTACACTTGAAAAGAACACTTTTAAGATATTATTATCATATTTTATATGGGAAAAGTAAACTTTTGTTTTAGCAATTTTCACATAATTTCCCACACATGCTGCCATCTTAAGTCTACAACCACCCCTGGAGTTTAGTCGACCTTTGACCTTGGGAAGAGGCCACCAGTCAAAAAAATATCTTTAGTAGCAGCTGCAAATGAAAACTCATCCTAGGGTTAGTTTCCTAACTTCTCAGGCATCATTGGGAAGCAGCTGGAAGAAAAATGTTGCAATTAAACGTTGTAGATTTTGATCGGCGTGCGCGTGGCAAGCTCGCAGAAGTGGCATTTTCCTATGACTCGCACATTTTTTATTTAAATATTGTGAACATTTAATATATTGATCCCCCTACTAGAGCTAAACAAAATGATATGACATAGGATATGAACATATTAGGAATATGGGCGTGGTTAACAAATAACCTCCGTTGCTAAGGAAATCAAAACTTTTACTATTGCTGATTCTTCTGAAACTCATGTTGATCTGTTCAGTATACCCAGGCGACCATAACATAAAATGGTTGCTATGGAGATAAATTTAATAGAAAAGCCGCCATTTTGAAAAAAGTGAATTTTACATGAATTTTGTCCTAACTTAGCAGACTATTGATTGTGGAGCGAGCCCCATAAAAAATGCACGATAAAAACTTTTCCATGTAAAATAATTAATTATATAGTCTGTTATTAAATTAAAATAAAGACACTTTGGTCCAATTACGAGGATCTAGGCTTAATTCTGTTATAGCAATCTAGAGTTATTTGGAACAAATATAACTTATAACAATCGTGATCATTGGTGTTTCATGCGAAGTACAGATGTTTTAATGCTGTAAAACCCCTCACTATATACTTGATACACTTTTATTAGAAACATATTAAAATGTTCACACTTTTTTCTTATTTAAACTCTCGAAGTTTGAAAACAGAAAAATAATCCCAGTAGCCTGAAAAGAAAGATCTGCTTTCAATTGGGGAAAAGTTAAATACATTTTGGACAGGAGACGCTCACAGCAAGGGGAACGATGATTGACAAAACCAACAGCGGATCTGTATGAAGAATACAGTTCACTGTTAAAAAGAAAAAACATAAAAAATTGCAATGAAAAAAAAACTACGAAAGGTGAACCGGGATATAGCGAGTGTCGCACTTCAACCATCCTCCTCCATCTTCGACCACCAGAGGGAGCCATCGCCTGAGTTTTGACACTCTCCCAAGCACCTTCTTCACTGCATCTCCCATCAGCCGTTGCCCTTAGTCTGGCACCAAGAAGAGCCTGGTGCGAAGTCTTGTTTTGACCTGCATACAGTCTGAGCATTCTTCCCATGTCTGATCCTTTGTGTTTTGACTCCTGCCTGTTTATTCACCATCCTGCCTCACTCTTTGTCTTTGACCCTTGCCTGGATGTTGACTAGGTCCATGTCTTGCCCTTGCTCATTCAACCGTTTGCACATGGATCCCAACGTCTCAGCCTCTTCATCACAGAGAGAGACCACTATGCACCCAGTTAAATTTATGTGCCTACAACATTTCCCCATCAATGTCTCTCGTTGCATCCCAAAGGTTATAACCCAGGGGATCAGGGACAGTAACTCAACACACACTTCTGAAATCAGACATATAAAAGATGTTTATTGGGTAAGGAAAGGATCCTGACAGTGGGGGAGGAAGGGAGCTAATGGTTGTGCCAAAACAATGAAATGGTAAAACAAACCTAGATCTAACCGCTACTGTCTCTGGAACAAAAAGGTAAACAAAGAACAGTCAAGGAATATGGCACCAACCAAATCAACCTGTGTTTTTATTAAGGAATCAACAATTCCCTTTCCCCAAAATTTGGTTCAAAGCTTTGATTTTAGGTCCTGATTTTGTTTCACTTCAAAATATAAACTGGTGAATATCTGATTTGTATGAACTGGTAGGCTTTGTTCTAGTACGTGAGGATAAGCTTGAAGGGAACTTGAAGCAACACCAGAAACTCCTGAAGTTGACAGAATGACTTTTTTTTTTTTTTTACTTTTGAAGTCTGACAGATTAATGTATTCTTTTCCTTGATTCGTTTCAACAACAGACTCAATGCCTGCCACATAAAACAGTAGAAGGCTGAAAGCTTTTGAAAGTGTCAACAGGATGCTTTCAAGGTACTGCCAAGACTTTAGGCAAACTGTGGAGGACATCTCTTCAGGCTGACGGCTCAGATTCCCCTTAATGTTGATGTGGACCCAGGAGAGATCCTGTTCTTACAGCTGGATCATCTCCAGGAGGGAGGAGCAGATGTTGGTTCTGAAGTGGAGCGTCACCAGTCACCTCAGCGTGGATATCAGCTTAGTAAAACATCACATCAGCGCATACAGCACAGGTGCAGATACTGTTTATTATATTACACAGAAATATAGAGGAAGCTGAGATGGTTGGACAAAATGAATTTAGGGAAACGAGACATGTAGAGCTGCAGCATGTTAGGAAAGCATGGAGATCGCTTTATTCCCATTAAATGTTGTGCTGCTAAAAGGAACTGTGGCACACACTGAACATAAATACTTTTATATAGACTGAAGGCATCTGTTTGTTGCACATAGAGACGTCAGTCAGTACATTTTATTCCACATTACTATATTCAATGATCTTGGTTAGTTGGGCTCTCTTAAGAGCTTTTTGGATCTCTCAGCTTCCTGTCCACTGATCATGCTTTTTACCCATTGAGTGTAAATCAGGACTGAACCAAGTGAGTGTGACATCGCTCAAAGAAAATTACTTACTTCCAAGTATTTTTCATCTTCGCTTGTCTGTGGCAGACATAAAATTCTGTCCACCTTTGTCATGGGAGTGATCACACATCAATATAAGGGTCGGGTTATCTGGACCCCATACGAGAGCTCCAGGGTTAAAAAAAAATGGGCTTTTGGGGAATCTGTCAATTAAATGTTTCAAACATTAGACGAGGCGGCCAGCAGGATCCACATACTCTTATGAGGCATCTGATTGGTCAGTTTATTACTTGGATAACCTGCACTACAGTAAAAATATTATGAAATAAATTTAGGATTAGCAAGAAGATGTTAAGAGAAATGTATCAGCATGAATGGTTATTCTGATAAATAGAATGACTGAGTAATAGCTACTTATTTCCCAATAGAAGTCTATGGGATTTTGACTTTATGGAACCCACAAGTACTTTCTCTTTGGAATGCGAGGGGGGAGTGCTCAGTCCAGTTTTCTTATACATTCAATGATATCAGCTTTTTCCTGCTCTATACATGTCCCTCCGTCCATCCTCTAAACCTTCCTATTTGGTTTTGGGGTTGGGGAACTATAGGGTGAAGTCGCGGTACATCCTGGACAGGTCGCCAGTCCATTGCAAGACCACACACACACATTTACTCCTTGGGACAATGTAGAATCACCAATGAGCTGTATATTTTTTTACTTTTGGAAGAAGCAGAAGTGCCCGGAGAAATCCCACTCAAGCACAAGGAGAACATGCAAACTTTACACAGAAAGGTCCCAACTGGGATTTGAACCAGCAGGACTTTCTCGCTGGGAGGCGAGACCGCTTACCACTACACCACCTTGCAACCCCTTGCTCATTCATTGACTGCATAGTTGAAAGTTCATTATAGTTCTCCTTCACATTCTAGCTTTTGTATCTTTTTTCTCTGCCCTCGACCAAATGTCACTCTTTGTTCTCTTCATCAGATTATTGTTATGCAACCTGACTTTGTTCTTGGATTGCACTCCCGGGTCCTCCTATGTTTGCTTCCCTTCCTTCACTACAACTGCAAAGTCAAAGAAACTTCATTTCAATATACAGTACACTCCACACTCATTTCCAGATAACAGATTCTTCTTCCCCCCTGACACTGCTTCAGCTTCTCTCTCTCTCGCCAACTTCCTAGACACACAGGGAATAACAGACATTATCCACTCTCTCCTGGGTTACTCTGATTAAACTTCAAGTCCTGGCAGCTGCCAGTCATACTCGTGTCAGTCCAAGTTTATTTTGCCAAAATCTTAGGTAAGATCCAACTGTGCTCCCTGGAAATTTTCCTCTTGTCTCCTCTATCCTCATTTTCTGGGAGACTGAGTTGTGTGGGTGTTTCCTGTTCATCCACAGCATCCAAATCTTTAATCAAGAACTTTGTAACTAATGCTCCTGAGTCAGAATCTCACTGGGTTGTCCATCTTGCACTACAATTACAATTGCCATTTAAAAGACTCCCTTAGAGTCATAAAGATCAACTTTGTGTGGAAGAACAGAACCCAGGTTATCTGCAACTCCAGGGATCAAAGTTCCAGTGGTTGCAGTGGAATAGATTGAAGCTACTGATGTCTCAATGATAAATAAAAATGATGTCATCATAGTTCCACTACCTTTGGACTGAAAGCCAAAGGCGAACTTTTGAGTCTCAAACTGCCTCATAAATGTCTACAGAAATGCTGCAAAGAGAAGGATGTAGAACGATTCTCTCCAAAAATTAAACAAACCTCCATGATCTTCTAGTTGTTCTCCAGTATTTGGAAATTAGTTAAATAACTGAGCTGGTAATAAGCTGCTGCGCACATCTCCATTAACAGGTGGACTAGAAAACATTTTATGGAAGCTGCAAGAGTTACTGTGGTACAATGTTAGAGAGGTCGACCTCTGATTGGTACCCTCTGGATGCAACTGTCTTTGCACCCAAGGAACCCACATTGTTACTGGTGGCTATAGGTTGTTCACACCATCAGTATGTGAATTTTTGGGCTAGTGGGACTGGAAAGCTCTCTGGGCCTCAAAGACCCTCTCCAGTTGTCAAGAGTTTCCTGTGTGTTTTTTTTTTTATGCTTATGCAATTTTTCCCCAATGTGAACATATGTTGTTTTCTAGGACATAGTTTCTGTAGAGTGATAATAGTAGACACTTTCTTGCTAGCTTACATCCCCTCACCCTCAACTAACATTACTGGTGCAACAAACATGGCAAACAACATTGGAGCTATCCAGCCCTACAGTTTTGAGTCAGCTCTGACGAGAAAAACAAATACGTTCATGGATCTATTTGTCTGCAAGGAGATGCATCAGAATGGAGCAGAGCAGGGAGATGCCCACAACATCACAAATACAATCTTTTTCAAACTGCACTTTTCCATTTTCTCCTGATAAGCAACAATTTGAGTAAAGAAATACTCAGAAGTGTAAATTTTAGCTATATTCCTCTTGATATGTTCTTCATCATCAGAAAAAGGCCACTAGAACATGTTCAAAACATGATTTTCATTGAGTCTTGAAAGCATGTGTATGCTGTTTCCCTTTTGTATGGCAGGGGTACACATTTTGTGCTTTATACTTCAAATACAAATATCAGTTCAGTTTAAGTTTACACAAATATGTTTTTTTTTTTTTTTGTTGGAAGTGACATTAACCAGGACCAAAACATTAATGCGAGAGACATATTTTGTAACCCTAATAGAAACAAATGAGTTGAGGATGGAATAAAAGAGAGGACTCTGTCTGCCTCGTTTTTGCGCTTCGTTTGTAGGCTTGGTCTTGCAGAAAGTGCTGAGTGTTGGTGAATGCGGTGCAAAGCCACGTGGCTTTGGAAGGCATGTGTGTTCAGTCAATGGTTGGCCCAACACTCGGCCACAGCGAATATCTCCTAACCCTCACTGCGGTCTGCTGGAGGCACTTGAATAGGCCTGCTGAGGTAACACAACCCAGAGACGAGGCCTCACCACAACTCCCACATAACAAATGTGGGCGTGCGGCTTCAGGCGGCCAGCAGTGTCTGCTGCATGCCGGACCACATCTGTGGAGATGCATACTTTCCCGTGAAGCAACCCCAGTGTTGTTTGTGTTTGCCTGCTGACATGTGCTCATACAGTGCCGTGTTATTACAAATTTCACGTGTTTGTGATTTCTCAACCATCAGCATCCAACCCAGTAACATAACACCTTGCATAAATCTGTCTTTGATTTTTTTTTTTCTATAATTAACCCCCCTCATCCTTCTCCTCAGCCTCTGCGATGTATCTGCTCCTCAGCGTGTGAAGGCACGCACACAATTCCTGGGCAAGTGATTGATTTTTAATTGTTTACATTTCAGCTTGCAGATGTTTGTGTTCTTCTCCACTTTCACTGGCATGCACGGCCAGAAACACGCCGACGCGGCAGGCGACGGTGCCAAAACGCCTCGAATGGGAAATGTGGCCCAGAACTCCCAAATTGCCTCCAAATGGAGACGAATGTTATAATTAGGACGTCCAACTCCTTTAAAGAGGCAATGCTGAACATTTATAATAAATGCTGTTTAATTCTGGTCGGTTTAGGACACCTGGATGAAAATTAATTGAGAGTTAACCCTAAAAAATATCCCAGTCATATACAGTTTTTCCTCCAAACAAAACATCCTTTTACACGTTGTGGGTTTTAAGAGGCAGTTTCTTACTTTGATACCTGAAGTAGCTGCTGAATCATTTTCAGGAGGCATGTTTGGCTTATAGAGGCGGCATTGATCATAGGAGTCACAGTGCTAATTACCTGCTGCTGAAAGACACCTGCTACCAGTACAGGGCAGAGCTGAAGTCGAGCAAACCAAAGCAGATCCTGCTCTTAAGTTTGTGGAGGCTGCTCATTTACAGGCCAGTAGATCAGCAGACATCTTCAGTTTTATTATCTCTGCACCTAGTTTGACCAATCAACTAATCCAGCCAAGAAGAAGTGAAAAACACCTTCAAAATAACTATCTGAAAATGTATATTTTTATACTGTAAGGACTGGGTGTCACTGCCAAATTCCTACATTTGCTTGATTTATGAATCAACTGAATTTTTTTAAATATTGTTTTTTTCTAGTTTCCATTTCAGAAGAAAATGTTGCTTCAGAAAGGCTTTAAACCATTTAAATTTAGCTTCAATTAGCAACATTTAGAGATGAATCAATCAGAAGTTGATGAATCAATCAGAAGTTGACCTAAACATGCAACACATTCTCCTTCCCAAACATGCAACACATTGACGCATGACTAAGAACCCCTCAGTGTCACTTTTTGGTGTTTTTTATGTCGTCATTTTTTGATGTGTTGACTGTTCAAGTTAAATCAAGGTTCCCCAACTTCTGGGCCACAAACCGCCTCCTGGATGTGGACTGTACGGTACCCTAACCTTTACCTGGTACTAGATCCGGAACAGTATTGGACGCTGATCGGTATTGGTTCCGGTTGCAGACCGGACTAGCGTTAAGGTACCGGTACTGGCCGCATCCCGAGGTTTGGTCTGCCTCCAGTACCGCGTCCAACAATACGACTGGACCCCTGATTTAATTGGAACAGCCAGCACGTCAAAAAACGACAAGTTGGAGACACCAAAAACGTCAAAAAGTGACGAGGAGGGGTCCTTACTTATGCGTCAATATGTGACAACTTGGGAATGAGAATGTGTAGAAAAATTCTATTTTTGCCCAAAACACGAAAGAAGTTGCTTTAAAGACCCAATCCAGCAAACTTTAACTTATTCTTGTAGCATTTTTTCGTTTATGAAAGACATAAATAAAATAATTTACAATTAAAATTGCTCTTCTTTAATCAGCACAAGGATTTAAGTGAAAAATATTTCAATCCACATTTAGATCTATGTATCTAGCATTGAACGGTTTCTACAACATGACAAAATACGACACATGCGTTGAATTTGTTGGTACTTTCGATTGTGTTGCCCCCGAACTCCAGATGACTGCACAGCTACTTCCATCATGCACAAGTGTGGTCTGACTTCCAGCTTCCCAGGAGCTGTGCACGCTGAATTTACCAAGCTCATGTGCTGAGCATAGCAAAAGCAGATGCAGCACATGTGCAATTATACAGTGACTTTAAAAGATGTACGAATGCGGTCTTGTTGTTGTTGTGGATCTAAAATCTGATTTCACTTAAAGCTCTGCTAAAATGCTGGCAAGTGGGATTTGTTATTCTTGTTACTGTTTAGCTTTTGTTTTACCCTTAAAAAGAAATGCAGGACCAAAAGAGATGTGAGATCCAACATGCGTTGTTGGGCAAACAAGTTTAGAAAATATCAGGATGTACATATGTATCAATGTGTCGTGGAGACAAAATACATCCAAAAAACTGTGACTGATTGTCTCTGATATCACCCAAAGGATTATTAGCACTGATAAGGAACCCCACGGTTAAAATAATGCGTCTAAATGCTGCTAGAATACTGGGTCGTTAGAGCTTTCTTATCAGCCAACTTGTCATGTTCCCACTTTTTTAAACAGATATGCCTCGATAATTAATGTAAAAAAGTCTAAATCTGTGTTTTTAAAATATTCAACACTAAGTTTCTGTATTCTCATCACTCCCTCGTAGCTGCACTTTCCCTGGAGCACCTTTGCCGCGGACGTCTTCCACGAGTAGGTGGTTCGAGGTCCTCCTCGACACCCAGAGAACAGACAGAGTTGATCAGCCCTACAACCTGCTCCGCTCCATGGGTGGGAATTTAGTCATTTTTTTCTACATTTAAATACACAATTGCAGGTACACAAAGTTATGGACAAAATGTATTGTATGAGTTATAAATCAAGAATTGCTTACACACAAATCCATGGTTATTCACAAATAAAGAATTACAAAAGCACAAATCCAAAGTTACGCATGAGTCAGGAATTACGTATGAACAAATCTAAAGCAACACACAAATCAAGAAATAGGTACGCACATATCCAAAGTTATACACACGCAAATCAAGAAATAGGTACGCACATATCCAAAGTTATACACACGCAAATCAAGAAATAGGTACGCACAAATCAAAAGTTATGCACAAATCCAAAGAAATGCACAAATCAAGAATTACGCACACTCAAATCCAAAGTTATACACGGTTAAATTGTGGTGAGTCTTTTTTTCTCTCCACATTTTCAGGCTTCAAGTACAAAACATGTTAAAGGTTAAACCAGGTCAAACTTTGACCAATCAGAGAGACTCGGATTTGGCAGCGAAGTGTGGATGGCATCCACTTTTTGTTCATTGAAATGCTAACCATTTGAAAATTGATCAAAAAATGAATGTGCCTGGTCGAAATATGACGCCAAATCTTTCACATTTCGGAAAAGAGATGTAAAAGAATAATCATGGAGCAAGATTCGCCAGATTTGCACCACTCTGACATTTTGCACTAAGCCTGTATCAGCTGTATGTGGTGGTAAACATCATATGCTAAATAAATACATACCAGAGGCAGGACGTTCCCTGCTTTCAGAACGCATTGCAACACACTCTCAACCCTCGGGAGGCGAGACATTACCCCGACAGATTTACTTTTCATATTTATTTCCGAGCGAGTTGTTCTGTTAAAGCTTTATTTTTTTCCAGCATCAGGATTTTGCTAAGAAGATGTTATGTACCGTAGCAAAAAAAAAAAAAAAAAGAAAAGTGAATGACCCTCACGATGCTGCAAACTTCAAGTTAAACCTCACTCAACCACAAATCCTGCTCTGCCGTAAAAGCCCCAGGTGCTCTGGGGGATGAACATCCTCCCACAGCAGACATGCTGGCTTCCTGGATTTCTCTCCCCCGGCGTTTCGTTTTTCTCGATCCCGAACCAAATCACGGTGAAAAGTGACCCAGTAGAGCATTGAAGCTTCCAGATTTACGAGGCCGGCGGTGAAGGATGAAGGTTCTGTAATGAAAACATTGTCCGGAGGCGTCGGGCCGGGAGCCAGGGTGTTAGTTGACTTAAAACAAGTATTTGCTCTGTTGTAGTACTGTCCCTCGAGGAAACGTCTGCATTGTCTTGTTGCTCCGCGTCTGCGCAGACAGCATGTGTGTGATTTATGATGTTAATCTTCACTTCACTGTGGAGCCAATAAAAAGCCATCAATCATCAAATTGCTGAAGAAATCATTAATATCGCACTGAAAGAGCTCAACAAAACTGTCCTTGGATTCCTGCTGACCCATCCAATGTGTTCGAGTCCGGTGAGCTGAGTGCACTGCTGGGAATTTTGAGGAGATTGAACCACAAACAAATGAGCTGGACTTATCCAATCAGCATTCTGGGATGATCTCACCGGGATAATGATGGGGAGCTGATGAGCTCCATCCGGATGAGGGAGTGATGGGAAGTGGTGGTAACAGTATGCCCTCAGTTCTATGGCAGAGAGGGAAGGGAAAACCTCTGTCACTCTCCAGGCACCCAAAACCAGAAATACAGGGATGCCCTCCATCAATTATCTATTTAATCCATGAACAGCAATAGAAATGATTTCTTGAGGAGATGTAATGGAAAGACACTTGTAGTTTTGTCCCATAAACACAAGATGTTGCTGTCGAGCTTCAAAGGCTGCATCATCAATAGTTTCAGCAGAGAAGTGTCTCATCATGGCATCAAGAATAACATCCTTCAGTACTTTTTCAGCATTTTTGGCTTGTCTGACTCAACTTCAACACAGATATTTGTCTAAACCTGCCCAGATAAAAGCTGAGATTAAATCCCCAAAAAAGAAAAAAAAAGCTGGAGCATGAACAGTAGATGATAACTTGAAGTAAATGTATTTGGTGATACAGCTGAGATGTCGGACCAACGGAGAAAAAGTGAAAAGTTGTAATATTACAAGCTTGAGAAAAAAATCTTTTATTCACTTCCATGTGAACACCACCACAACACCCAATTATTATTATTTTTTTTTATTCTTTCATACGTTTTTGATTATTCACAATAATTTTGGTACCCTCTATTTTAGCTGCGCTTTTTGCCTCAGAATGGTAGTGAAAGTGATTCTGTGTTTATGAGAACATATTGTTTTTATGGCGTAACAGACTGAACTCTTAGCCCAGTTCTGGAACACAGCTTTCTAACTTTGTTAGTGCTGTCAATCGATTAAAAAATTAATCACATTGTTTTACCGGATACCTTATTTTATGGCAAAATGCAGTTTTTGGACAAAAATAAGTCAGAGAGAAAACGTTTCCTTTGTTTTTATTGTCTGAAATGTTTTAATTTATAAAGTGTTAACCTAGATATCTGAGAAGTGCAATTTGTGAGCACAAAACACATCAGCAGTAAGATAAGTGACCACAGTATAAGGGGGATAATGCCCACCGAAGTGCGCATTATCAGAAATTAACGCACGCCGTGATCAGCCGAGGTAAAGTGGGAAACAGTTATTTTGCAAAGTGTAATTAATTTAAAATAATAAATATTGATGTGCTATTTATTTTTTTTATTAATTGCATCCGTTAACGTATTAACGTTAACAGCTGTAAAATTTACTATAACATTTTTGATTCTCTCTTTTTGGTTTAATCTGGAAAAATCTTTGAAAGAGCTTCCAATGAAAACTGTTTTAAACATATTCTTGAGGCATTTTTCTGATGATAAAGGACACATATAAATAAGGTGTGAGCATGTGAACAGAGAGCTCTCAGCAACAGGAAAGTGGGGTGGAGTTCCCAACAGTCCCAACCACAACTTAGAGGCATTTTTTTTTTACTACTGCTGCTCTTTAGAAATTTTGTCTTAGAAAAAAAGACATTTGATTTTGCTAAAAAAAAATAAAGATGATCTGAGAAGGAGTTAAAGTATATTGAGGGTTTTGCCTTACCCAATGTGTAATAAAATTGCTAATATTTACAGTAAGGACTTTTGGGCTTCTTTTGTTTTTTTTCCTCGCGTTCACTTCCTGAGCTGCTTTCTCACACAACGGTTGAATCACTTCTCTGGTTAGGAATTCACTACAGTAGCATATTTAGACAGCTGTAGGCCCAAAAAGCTCCTGGGAAAGCTTTTTTTTCCTAATTTTTTTATTCGTATGTAGGATAAAATGAAAGCTGATTCATTGCAGTTCCTTCCTGTGCTGTTAGTCTTCAGTCCAGTTTCTAAATGTGTCTTTTCTCCCACCAGCAAAAGCTCCACACCAGCCTTTAAGGAGGACACATGAGCTTTCTTTCATGAGTGTACGCCTGGTGATTTTGCTATGTAAACTGTGAAGGGAAAAAGTCAATGCAGGTTCCCTGTTCCAGCGCTGAAAGAAAAGGTGTGGGTTTAAACTGGACAACAGATCTGTAACACAGGGCCTGCAAATGATCACAAGACACGTTTATTGAGCACACACAGACATCTCAATTAAAATGGATTTTTGTCTTTAATTCAAATTTACTAAAATAAGCCTTCATATATATTTGCAACTTGCAAGAAAAATGACATTAAAAGGGTTATAAATACTACAACTCTGGAAAAAAAACGGGTAGAAAACTACTTGAAATAAGAGATTTTGGATTGGAATAATAGAAAAATTAAATACACATACATTCAGGTACTAGTTCAGGCTAGTATTGATTACATATTTACACGGATGTTGAACAATTATTGACAAATACTTTTGTACCAGGAGCATCAGATTGTCACCGTTATCTCTCTATTTATTTTTCCACCAAGTAAATAGAAGAAAACATATGTGATAGGGTTCTTTATAATGGAAATATACAAAGATGTATTTTTATTGAGTTAGAATAGTGTCGTTAACAAATTTTCACAATAGAACTCGTTCTAAATGCTTAAACGTTACTTGTGGCGTCCCACAGGGCTCACGTTTGGATCCTAAATTGATTATGTTTATAAATGATATTTTTAAAACATTTATTTTATTAATATATATTATTTTGATACGTTTTTATTTTGATATTTTGATATTATGATTTTTTTCTGTTTCAGATATGTGTATTTTTTTATTTCTGACAAATATAAAATAAAATGATAAAAGATATAAAATTATACAACAATAAGTTATAGATAAACCTATTGATATAGCATTTTAACATTCTTAACATTTGTGTAATGCAGGTTAAGACACTAAAGGAAAGGAAAAGGAAAAGATTTCTGTTGCTCAAAGCAGGTTAAGTTGACTGAGATGTTAATAAATGTCCCAACTATTCCATCAGCTTTTAAGAACTTTTAGTACCTTAAATAATTTTGACATTAGAATATGTTCCTTACTTTTTTTCAAATGATGAATTGATAAATTAAAGCCTGATTGTGTCAGTTACCTCTCAGGTAGATTGATGACCTCACTCAGCTCTAAGGGCGGAGCTCACTTGGCATCACCAGTACTATTAAACATTGATACTTTGACCATTTCAGCCTGTATTAACAGCAGTGCTGTTGGCTGTTTTTATGTGGTCATGTTTCTTGGAATGTCTGCATCTTCTGGTGGTTTCATTTTTTCACTAAAATCTGAGGGGAAATTTGGATGCGAGGATAAGCACTTTTTTCTGACCTCATGTTTGTCTTGAGGCTTTGGTAAAAAGCTAAAATGTGTGTCCCCAGGGCCATGTTTCTATGCTGACCTCCTTAGGGCTATGCATTTAAAGCCACTGTGGTTTTGAGAAATAAGACGGGCCATCAGCTTTATGGGCATACCTTCTATATGGAACTGAGCTGAAACCATGTCCAGGGACTTTCATGGATGGAAAGAGTTGAAACCTCAATTAAGGTAAAGCTTCATCTGTAAAGGAACACTGCACAAGAAGAAGAAGTTAATATGAGTCTGGTTAGACAAGTGTTATATTTGTCTGGCTTTCTTCTAGAATTCATGCCTTAGAGGGAGATACCGCCATTTATTTTGTGTTGCCAAAGGTTTAGATGCATGTTATGAATTTATACACAATTAAACCCCTAAGATTTAATAATAAAAGTAATAATAATCATTATTTATATGGCACCTTTCAAGATCAAAATCACGAAGGGCTTCACAGTAAAACATAGAGTAAAACACAAAGTTAAACACAGAATATAAAAACAAGAATTAAGAGAAAGCTATTTTAAAAAGATGTGTTTTAGCTGTTTTTTTAAAAGGAAAGCACTGAGTCAATAGATCTGAGGCTGAGAGGAAGGGACTTCCAGAGAGATGGAGTCACAGCTGCAAAGACTCTGTCACCTTTAGTTTTTAACCGAGTTCTTTTAGCAACCAGCAGGCCCTGGTCACATGACTTGAGGGACCTACTGGGAGCGTACGGCTGCATAAGGTCCTTTATATAGGCCGGTGCTTGGTTATTGAAAGCTCTATAAGTTAAAACCAGGATTTTAAACTGCACTCTGAAATGGACGGGGAGCCAGTGCAGCTGGATTAGCAGTTGGGGACATGTGAATACTTGGAAGTTTTGGTTAAAAACCTTGCAGCAGCATTCCGGACAACCTGAAGCCGTTCTAAAGATGTTTTAGTGAGACATGTGAAGATGGAGTTGCAATAATCAAACTCGAAGAAATAAAAGCACGAATGAGCATCTCCATCTCAGAATGTGATACAAATGGACTCAGTTTAGCAATGTTTTTTAGAAACTAGAATGAACAAGGGAACCGACATGAGAGTCAAGAGATAAAACTGGATCTAGAGTTACCCCGAGGTTTCTGACAGAAGGCCTGACAAAAAAGGCAAGTGGACTAAACCACTGGACTATCTGGGGGTGTTATTTGTCAGCAACACAAAGAAGGACCTTAGTTTTAGCTTCATTTAATTGAAGAGAGTTGTTGTTCATCCAACTCTGTATTTTAAAAACACCCTGAGGTTTAAATGATACATAAACCTAAATATCATCTGAATAAAAATAATAAGAAATGTCATTAAAAGAGCTTAAAATATGCTGCAAAGGCAGCAGATATACAGTGAACAGTAAAAGTCCCAAAACAGTGCCTTGTGGCACACCAAAAGAGAGGGATGCAGAGGAGGATTTAAACTTAGAGGATACCACGGAAAAGAAAAGGATCTACCAGTGAGATAGGAGGTGAACCAGGTTAAAGCGGATCTGGATACCCCAAACCAATTTTCCAGCCTGTCCAAAAGCAATGGTCGACGGTGTTGAAGGCTGCGGTTAAGTTTCGTGCATCAGGATTTCTTTGTTGTCCTACTGCGATGGTGAGCTGAGGATCTTTGTTTCACAGAGGTGTCTGAGTTTGAGTCAACTTTAGCTCCAGAGCAGCTGCCAGGCTTTATCTTCAAACTCCCTTTGATATGATACAGAGTTCAGGGCAGAACAAAGCATGTCTGCTCCTAATGTTACAATACACCTTTGCTTTCACTCTCCTTTGAAACCCCAACTCTCCTAGAAAGAGGTACAATGAAAGAATAAGATGAATCATAAAGAATATTTAGCTTTTATTCTTGTACTTAAAAACCTCTAATAATTTCTAGACCTGTTTAATACTACACCATCTATTTTAGTCATTTTCCCTCCCTAGAAAGTACACATTTAGTTTCAGATACCCATAAATACACAAAAAGATAAATATACAAACATGAAAAGATTCAACACATGTCATGTAAAAACACTAATTTAATTGAATATAAATCTCAGTCCCCAACACACACAAATGTGTCCCAACACAATTTACATTTCACAAATATTTACAGATAAATGACAGTTTTTGTAAGTTTCATATATGTACTATATATCTACCAGTAATCATATTACTATATTTGCTCTTAAACTCCACAGTTTTTTGTGGTGCCTTGTTATAATAAATTCAATTTCATTTCCTGAAATGATAGTTTTTCCTCTCTTTTAATGAATAAGGTTGGTATATTTTTGGTAATACATTGTTGTCTGCTTTGATTATTCTTTGAAATACACATTTTCAACCAAATCACAAATTTTGAGTTTCATGCTTTCATTGCACACAAACCTATATGGACACTGTTTAAAACCCATTTTTTTCAGCAGGCCAAACACTCCCTTCATTTCAAAAAGCAAAAATGTAGTCACCAATTAGTAGAATATTAATGTAATTAATTGATTAAAAAAAACAAACAGAAATGTTTCTGTTTCAGTGATGAAGTTGGATCATTTTAGACTAAAAAAAGGAAGATGACTTAATTTTAGCTCTATTTAGTTTTGTTTTTAAGTGGGCTTCAGTATGGAAGTCAGTGTTCAGTTTAACAAACTTATTTTTTGAGGAGTTGTCACAAAACTCCATGGAGTGAAAGCTGAGGATGTTTGCTGCCACTTTCTTGGGTTTAGTGGGACTCAGAAGTGGCAGTTGTAGTTATTTAGAAGACGTAAGCCTTATCAGTTTACTTTACCATATAAACAGACGTGTGGTATAATCAAGGAAAATTGCACCAATTTAAATGGGGTGTGTTAGCTTTCTAAAATGTGTCTAATGTAAACAAAAACACCAACACTGAGGGAAAAAAGGTGTGCAGTCTTCAGAATTAAAGGACTAGCACACTCAAGACTGAATGGGTGTTTCTGTTTAACATTAGAAGAGTGAAACCTCCGGTTCATCTTTTATTGCTTCCACATTTGCAGGTCAGGTATGGTTCACAGCGGGAACGCTGCATGTAATTGCAGCACGGTTTAACAAAGTGTTTCAGAGCACGCTTTTGCGGCGCTAAGCGTCCTCTGACCACCTTTTATCATGTTACTATCACTCCCTCCGATCTTCTCGGGGGCCAAAATCAACAACGGATGGATTTTAAACAAAGAAAAGCAGATGTTCCTCGTAGCGCCTTCAATTTTTGGGGTCAGGAAGGGAAACCTTAGCCGTGTGAAGCGCATGCAGGGGATCAGACGCGTCTTCTGCAGCCAAAGGGAAGCACTCTTGCATCATGAAGCTTCTGAGATAAACCAGCCGCCTTTTTCTTTGGAGGTGCTCCGTATATCTGTGGCTGAATTGTGTCTTGCTTTGCAGCTCTGAGAGAGTTTTCCTTCAGAGCCTGGTTCATGTCTGCAGTCCGAGAAGAAAAGCTTTTTTCTGTTTGAGTCCCATGATGTCACTAATTAGTCTGGGTTTGGCTCCATTTGTCTGCTCTCTCAGGTTAGCTCTCATTGAGTCAGTTTTCCATTGTACATGTGATGTTTTTCTTTTGCACTTCCTCCTATCATCCTCCGGGCTGTTCGTTCCAAATTGCTGTGGCTTGATCTCACAAGTCCCGTTTGCAGTTTCCCTGTGATCCTGATGAAGTCCGGTGCAGCCAGAGAGCTTGTGTTTCACTGTGTTGATTGCTGGAAACAACTTTAAAATATACATTTCTTAATCTTAGCACCAGGTTTTCCTGGCTCTTAAAGAAGCAAAAGCCTTTAGGAGCTCTAAAGTTCTCAGACTACCTGCAAGTATACCCTCTCATAGGTCAAAAATATTTGTTGTTGTTAAAAACTCAAATTGGAAATTCTTACATATTTTAAGCTTAACTTCAAAGAATTATGTGTTTTTTAATTTTAAAATATTGAAAATAAATTAAAATCCAAATGAAACCTTGAAAGCTGATCACTTATTTTGAAATGCAGAAAGGAACCAAAACAAACTAGAAAAGTGGCATAATCCACAATAATGCTAGTGTGAATGCTTTTTGCTGAAAGTGGTCGCTGAGGATGGTGAAGCTGTTTGCGGCAGAAATTTATTGTAATTGCTAAAGGGATTCGCTGAAAAAGCTAAATATGTCAAGCTAAATCTTTTGCATTTGCTAAAGTTGCTAAAGGACTTGAAGTTGCAGAAAATGTAACAGGACTGTCCTTGGGCATAGGTGAGCTAGGCAGCTGCCTAGGGCACCATCTTCTGGAGGAGGCGCTAAATTGCAATGATTTTTTTTTTTTTTTTTACATGTTAAAAAATGTAATAATTAAAACCAATAATAAAATAACTCAAAAGTTTGACATAATTAATAGCCCCTCCTTGCCTGACGCAGCAATAATATAATATATATTTTTTCTTTTCCTCTTTTTAAACCCTTAACAATGGAAATCTTTAAACTCTTAACACAGAGGATGCCTGTCAAAAGATCTACCCCACTGTGTAGACCATATTGAATGTTGGTACAGGAGTTAGTGCAGTTCCCTGTCATTGCAAAGGACGGGGTTTGTGTCCCGGTTAGGGAGAAGTGTTATTATTCTTAAAACATTTTTAGATGCTTATTATTTAATCCTTGACAATTAAAATAAATACTTATTTTAACATATTCCAGGCAGCTGTGGTACTTCTTTTTTTGTCAGGCCGTGGTATTTGTGTGTGGGTGTGCGTGCGGTGGGAGGAGGGCTGGGCAAAAATCACGTTTTGCCTAGGGTGCCATTCAGCCCAGGCTTAAGTGCACAAAGGATTTGAAGAAATTATTCAAAAATTGCAAAAAAAAAAAGTAAAATGTCTCAAAGGTAAGAAGCCCAAAACTACAAGCACCAATGTCCTTAATGAGCTGAATGTTTTCATACCAAGATTTCAGAAATCACTGAGCGTGTGATTTCGTTTTTACATGCTGAAAATCTTATGAAACGGAGCAGGAGAATCACTCTAGTGCGGATGCTGACTGAGCAGTCACAGTGAGTCCCTCAGACAGGAAGGACTTGAAGATGGATGAGACGGGCAGGATGCATGTCAAATGTGAGCAACCCCCAACGGAGCAGCCGGGTCTTCTGTTTAGTTTCAGGGGACCAAAAGCGAGAGGATGTTGCAATCAGAGCAACCACATGTTGTTCAGCTACAGAGACGGTTTTCTTTTACATTTGTCCCCGTGGACACGTTTAGGTCATTCTGTACTTCTTTGGACGAATAAATATTGCTCTCTCAAATACCAAACAACTGAGAAAACGAGAGTCTCCAAATGTTTTATGGATCCCTTTATTTTAAAGATTTCTCAGCTCGGCTTACTTCTTTTTTTTCTGTTTACTTTGGTGTCAAAATGAGTAAATATGACAAAAAGACAGATTTGACTGTAAAACATAAATTACATTCAGGGAAACTCAAACCTAATGGATTCAATGTCTGTTTGGACTGTAAGCATTTGTAACGTTGATTTGGATCGTTTTTGCTTAGAGGGAATAAGTCCTTCTGTAGGATGGTCTTAAAAGGTCTTAAATTTAACTTAAAAAGCATTAAATTGTCTTAAACTTTGATGAGTGGGTCTTCGTTTTTTTCCTCATCGAGACTTCCTATCACCAAGAAAACATTTCTAAGACACACTGCATTATAAGGCTGTGAACTGGTGTAAATCGTTACTAGTTGATGCGGGAAAATGACAAAATGCAAATTCATGGAGAAATGGCTTAAAAATATGGATTATTCGTGATGATTAAAACCTTAATGTAGTGTTGTGTATTGGCAGGAGTCTACACATATCCCAATACATGTCTCACAAAACGATACTTGTCGCAATATATCCCAAGACTGTACTAGAACAAGTACAAGTTTAATTATGTTTTTTTTAGGTTACATGTTAATTAAGTCAATGACCACTATATATGAATATAAATATTTGACATTTTTAAAATGATTCTGCATCATTTTAAATAATAATGATGCTGTTTATAGACTAGAGCTAATATACTTTCATTCATTTTTAAATACAATTTAAAATAACATTGTTGTCTGCTTCTGGTTTTTATCTGTAACTATGGAGTTTTATCTCCAGTGTTTGCGTTCTATGACTTACCGTAACTCTTCAACCGTTTATGCAATTAATGTATTTCCAACAGATTCTGAAGCGTAGAAAAGCAATCTTGCGTTGATATGCAACACTTTACAGTAATAAAGTATTTATGCAATTACGCTAAAGATCCCATTTATTTAAAGTGCGTAGATTTATGCTAGTAATTACTTGTCTCCAGTACATCACCTGTACTAAAAAAAGGGTTGTATGTTGTTTATAAAAATTATTCTAATTCTTAGAAAAAGTCAGCTTTACTTTTTTTCCGTGTTCAGTTTTTTGTTTTGACCCTTTTTAACTGTTGAAATGTTGCAGCTATGCTTGCGCTAGCGCTGCAAAAAATAGACATACATATACTTTTTTCACATGAAGTTGCGATAAATTTGTGGGAGGTAAAGCTAAATTGACATAATTTAAAAATCCTAAAAACATTTTTTCTTCTTTGAATAGAGAGGTTTTTAGCAGCAGAATTCATCTTCCGGCGTCTGACTGAGTTTTGTGATTTCAAATCTGTTTCCGACCTGTGAGACCAAATCCAAACACAGCAGCAGCTGGATGTTCAAACCGACTCCTAAAACTGCAACCTTAAATCCCGCCTGGGTTGATCTTACTGATGCACTCATCTGTTAATGTAAACACAGCGGTCGTACCCACTTTAAAGCCATCTGGTTTTACTGATTTCCTCAAATTTGGTACAGTTTTAGAAACATGTGCAAACTTTTGCGAGAACCTATAATTTCCAGATGATGGAGTTATACAGTCTGTGTTCTGTAGTGCATGCGGGGGGGTGGGGGATCAGCCTGATGCTGGCTAGTCCATAAATAAGCCGCAGTCCTTAGCGTCTATCCTGATCTGGATTTTGGTCCCACGCTCCCTTTCCTCCTCGCCCACCACGGCAGGCCGCTTTAACCGACTCCAGTGGCTTTCCTCGGCTAATTTATGCCCATCCCACCTTTCATACCCTCTTTAAAATGTCACTGCGGCTTTGATGGGTGAGGGAGGGGGCTGTGTGGGATTGGAGGTGGAAGGGGAAACCCTGATGGAGTTAGCCGGTGCCTTCCGCAGAAAGCCGCTGAAGCATTGCCTGATGGGAAAAAAGAGAGAACACACGAGCCTCAGGAAGCAGTAAATGTCAGGGGCTGATTCTTAATAACGTGCCATGTCCCTCCTCTGGGCTCCACGTGGAGGTTTCAGGGACACGCTCATGCCAGATCACACCCTGCCCCCTTTTTACTAATGCCTGGCTCCCTCTTTATCGAGACACAAGCTACTTTTTTAAACTTATTTGAAGACTCCTGTGATGTACTTGGTAGCTGACAGCTGGGTTTTCTCTCATTTTTGCTTAATAAAGACCCGCTTCGGTGAAAATGTTGGTGTTTTTAACAACTTTCTCAGGATGGAGGACATATATGAAGACGGTTAAGATTAAAATTGCATTTCTGAGTATTTCTTTACTCAAATTGTTGTGAATTAGCAGCAGATGAAATAATACTCTGCACAATTGCAGAATCATCGTTCTAGAAAATGAGATATTTTTTGATTTTAAGTAAAAAATGAGAACTGGGAACCCTTTAAATAAAATCGGAGTGGGACTTTAAGCATTATTTTATCCTTAAAAAACATCTTTTCTTCTTCCAGAGCTGTGGGATCCTGAGTGAAAGTGCTTTGGCTTCTGCAACCACATGTTTGTTCAGTTACAGAGCCCGGCAGCAGCTCTCATAAACAATCACGCTGAAGAACAGGGAAAGAAGGGATTGTGGGAAATGTGGTTGTTTGTCAAAGGAACTGGATTTATGTTTGGAGTGTCATGGAAACACGGTGAGCCCTCCGTTGCAGAGGTGTAAAATGTCGTTGGTGGAGCTGACGTTTACGTCGTCGTTTGTCCCGGTTGAACTTTTTGTTTTCTTGGTGGAAGGGGAAGGTTTGAAGTCTTTAGGGAGTCCTAATGTCAGCCACCGGTAACTTTAGCTTCATTCATCTGTTTTCCTGAGAACTCTGGGACTATTAACTCAGGTCAGGTCATAACACCATCTATGGTATAGAATAGTTTATACTGTTTAATCCTTAACCTTTATTGAAGCACAAAGTGGAACAGAGAAGTCTCAATTTAACTTTAAAGGATTACAATAAAAGTATTTTAGTAGCAGATTTTTTCTTACCCCACAGTGACTGCTTGGTGTGTGTGGCTTTACTTTTTATAGTTTTTCAACTAACTTATAAAAAATAGATATAGAAAGATCAAATTTTCTATCTAATATAGCCAATAACTAAACTTTTGCAAGAACATTTTTAGATTAAATTCTGGATTTAAAGACTAATTTTGAGAAAAATTGTGTTTTGGGTGTTTTATGATGTTCTTGTAGCCTTTTTTCTGATAATGGAAGACATATTTTTGGTGAATTTCCTTTTTTAAATTGAAACAATACCAGAAACAATAAAAAAAATAGAGTATTTGTAATGTAGAAAATATGCTGGATGCCACAAGCTCTAAGCTCTCAGTAATGGGTGATGGGAAAGGGGGTGGGGCTACCCCACACCAGTAGTTCTGTCCACAACTCAGAGGTTAATTTTTTTTAATGAACTCCTGCCGCTCTGCAGAAACTATGTCCTAGAAATCGACAGGTTTTTGGATTTTGGATAGAAATAATTAGCATAATCAGAATTAAAATTCCCCTAGGAACACTTTGAAAATCGATCAAAATATGGTTAGATTTGAGACTTTTAATTCTCCGTTCACATATAAGGCGATGCATGCGTCAGGGGCATGCAAACATTAAAATAAAATAAAAAATACCAGTACTGTTTTATCACAAAAAGACAAAGGTGTATTTTTAATGTGCTTTTTTTCCAGTTTAATATTTCATTACATATTTTCTTCTTTTGCATGAAGGACGGCCATTTAAATTTAATTCATAATTAATATTAATAATAATTGATCATTCAAACTTTGCAAATCCAGTTTAAAAAATGGTATCTCGTAAATTTTAAGACAGTAGTAAACCAAAATAAAACCCTTCTACTTTTTATATTTTTTTTCGAGTGAAAACATTAAGTACTAAATAAATACAGCATAAAAAAAGAGTCATTATTTATTACTTTGAGAAGGTTGGACATCTTTACCTCACATTTAGGTTCCTTTTTAGTGATAAAGTGGTGCTTTTCGCTCATAAGAAGTTACATTTTTCTTTTCTTTCTTTGAAAAACAAAAGAAAAATCAGATTGTCCAGATATAATTCAACACTTGTGTCATATTTGTTTATGTATAAGTGATTTTCTTCACATAGGATTAAACACAAAAACATTTTTATAATTATTATCTTAAAAAAAGTTATTTACTGCAATTATTATTATTTTTTTAATTTTCTAAATCAATGTATTACCTAAAGACACATTTTAATTATATAAACAGTTTTTATGGCAGTCAGACTGGAACTCAAAGCCATGAAACCAGCAGGGTGGCTTCATTTATTTAAAGAAAACACAGATGACCTGTCAAAGGCTGTTAATGTCATTTCCAGTCTGGATTGTTTGTTTTTGTCACACTCTCTGACCTAATTACAGATTTGATTAGTAATCTGGATTTAATCTGGTTTCCAGGTGAGAGTAACAAACGTACGTTTTTGAAGTTTCCTTCAAGTAAATCTAAAGATGAATTTAGGATGAAAACAGCTTCTACTACCATCTGATCCATGGATTATCATATTTAAGCTTTTTATTAAGTCAACAGCTTCTCACCTCTTCATCGTTGTGAATCTTTGCTTTGACAGTCAGAACGCTGTGATGAAGAGACCTGGCTGCAAGCCGGTGTCAATCAGAGACATTCATTTCCTCCTGGGGTGTTTGGTTTGTGAGCTGGGGGGCCACGACTCTGCTGCCTCGGTTTATTTTCAGTAGCCGCACTTTTGCAAATGTGGGGAGGATTTCCTCTCAAAGCAAATATCAGAGGGTCGTGGATTTGGACTGGAGTGCTGCGGCGGCCCGCTGAAGATGTGCCCATCCTTCCCCGCCGCCGCCTGACGTCCAGCACATTCCTGACAGCTTTAATAGACACCAGTTTGGAGGTTTATTGTCTTTGAGGGCCGGTGTAAACCTGCTAGTCCACGTGAGAAAAGTTCATTCTGTCACCTGGAAACCCATCTGTGAGCGTTAAAGACCCACTCTGATCATATTTGAACTATTTTATTAGCATTCCCGGTGCTCTTTTAGTGATGATTGTGCCATTTTTAGTTTTCCAGGACATAGTTGCTGCAGAGCGGCAGGAGTTCATTAGAAACTTCCAGCTGAGCTGTATGGGAGATATCCAGCTGTACAGATTTCAGCTCAGATGAGGAAAGCAAAGACTTACATGGATCTATTCTAAAAGCAGATGCATCAGAATGAAGCCCCACCCTTTTTTATGTCTTAAATACCATATTTTTCAAAATGCATTTTTTCGTCTGCTCCCAATTCATAACAATTTTAATAAAGACTTTTAGGACTAATTTTCTTTTTATATCCTCCATTATTAGAAAAGTGCTCAAGAACATGTTTAAAACACCATTTTCATTGGAGAAAGTCTTCAGTCTTTCCGTGCAAAGACTGCTCTTTCCCAACAAGCCTTTTCTTAAAACAGAAAAATGGGGATTTGTCCCTCCAGGGGACACCTGGCTCGCTCCCCACCTCCACGGCGTAAATGTTCACCCTGGCTGCTATGAAAGGCTCTATTGAAGTAGACCTTTAACTCATAACCGAAGAGAGAAAAGCAGTCACTCCAGTCTATCGTGATAGCTTCAGACCATGTCATCTGATTTACATGGGCCTCTCTTTGTAGAAAAAAAAAAAATCCTTGGCCGGAGCTGTGCAGAGGGCCGCGCCGTGCCAAACGTACGACTTCATCTCTTTTCATGCGTGGAAACGTAAACTTATTTATAAGGATCTGTATAGCGGCTGCTCTGGAAGTCTCTCTGGAAATCTGGGAGAGCCGAAAACCGCCAGGGCCAAAGAGGACGACTGGCATGAGTTGGTAAAAAAAAAAAAAAAAAAATGAGGGAAAAGCAGAAACAGGAGACAAAGATCTAAGATAGGAAAAGAGAGGCGTTTCTCTGCGTCTGTAAGTCATTATTCCTACTGTCTACGACGCCGCCGCCGCTGGCTCGGCTACTTGTTTGCACAAGCGTGCTCGAAAAGGAGGCCTGTTTATTGATTGGCTGGTACGGCAGACCTGAAGACTCGTGGCACTCGGACCTCCCCCTTTTACTTCTCACCATCACACACGGTGAAGCACACACACCCTCCGTTCCCCTCCCTCCGAGCTGCACACAGAGGAAGAGCGGCCGTGAGTCAGAGCGGAGACGGCAGGCGAGCAGGCAGGACATGCGGAGGAGGACCACGAGCATCGCACACACGAGCGGAGACTCTGAAGAAGCATGGAGCTGCAGCTTTCTCCTTGCAGACTTCTGGTGACAGCTCTTCTCCTTCTGGTACTATCACCACCGATTTGGCCGTTTTCTGTCTTCATAGTTCATTTAAACTTCTGTCTTTAGAGTAAGAAATGCCTTCTCAATAGATCTGTTTGGTCTGAACTTCAGCTTCTTTTGTTTTCTATACAATGTGTCACTGAGCTGCTTTTCATGCATTGAGCAGATGTGTAACTATCAAATGTCCACTGACTTAAAAAAATGGCTTTTGTGTTTGTTTTGACACTTTTTTTTTAAGAAAAGGGCATCGGATCTGATTTCTTTTCCCCCGTTGAAGACTTTCCCTCTTTTGAGGAAACCGCTGTTTGTGTCATCTCCTGACAGGTGTAGTTAATCGAGTGTTGAACGGAGATCTGTTATCTTGTGGTTTCTTACTACCTCATGTGCAACTGTGTGAGGTGTTTCCCCAGATTTCTTTCCTCCGTCGAAGAAATCGTTCCATTTGAGTTGGGAAGACTCCGAGCGGACATCTGATCCTTTTGATTACCGGATCCAAATCCCATAAGGACATCCGTCCAACTAGAGGAGCCTCCTTCATGGGAACAATCGCAGCACAGTCAGCCAAAGCAACCTCTTCATCCCCATCGCTCCATCATCCACCGACTTCCTTTCCCGTCTCCCCACTGGCCTCATTCTGCCCCCGGCCGCCTTGGCTTTGTAACAATCAGCTCTTAGTAGTAATTGAGTGAAAAATGCACTGATTGCTTTTCAAAGGAGAACCAAAGTGACACCCAAGCGGGCTGCTCAGAGTACGGCTTGAGTTTATTTACTGGGATCCAAACACTCAAAGTAACCTGGCTTGCACTCCGCTGCCGAAATGTTTGACTGCGCGTTCCACTTATTCTGTTTGCCTCTGCTGTTTCTCAGGCGTCATCGGCGCTGACAGACATTTATATCAGTCCCCAAGACCTTTTAATATAGCGGAGCCTCCGCCCCTCTCCACTAGGGCTGTTTTTGCTACCAGGGCCCAAGGAAAATAATCAGAGGACTTTTATTACCTTGTGCTCTCCTCTGCAGGAGCCATTCATCTTTTTTAGATGAAGCTCCACTGCTGTGCCGCCGGGTTGAGTGAGGTCAAAATAACTTCTGTTCGGACGCTGATGCTTCAAGACAGTGCTCCTTTATAGCCGCTGTGTTTGTCGGCGCACTGTGTGCAAATGATCAATAACTCAGTTGCCAACGTTTTTTTTTGCATGATCCAGTCAAGCTGGAAAACCGAAAAGTTGTAGTTCCTTAAATGACCACTAGAGGCTGGTTCTGACTGCCATGGCTACACACTCTCACTCCTCACTTGTCAAATATGGACGTATGGTTCACGTCATTTTTTGGGTGTCTCCAACTCGTCTTTGTTTTTGACATGGTGGCTGTTCCCAATAAATCATGGGTCCCTAACCCTTGGGATATGGTAACAGATGCAGAGCTGGTATCGGATTAGGGTTAAGATAGTGGTACCGGTACTAGTCCAGTGTGTGTCTTGAGGGTTAGGGACCCCTAGTTAACATCTGCGGCTCTGTACCAAGTGGCTGACGGACCAGTAACGGGTCGCAGCCCGGAGGTTGGAGATCCCTAGAACACTTTTGCTATAAAAAAAAAAGAAAAAAACACCATTATTTTTGCCGGGTAATTTTTACCTGATATAATATACCCAATAAAAAGTATTAGTTATAAAATATTGATCAAAATATGACAGCACATGATAAATTAGAGTTGTTTTATTCTATTTTCAACTGTGGTACATACAGGCTTTTTATAGGAACATCCTAAAAATATGCTAAAAAAATTAGGAAATTGAGATAAAATAATGATAATAATAATAATGATACTGGAGACTTGGCCTTTGGTCCACCCATTCCTGGGACACGGGAGACTTTACCCAGGGACCCATGACACTCAGAAAAATGCAACATCTTGAAACTCATGTAATCACCTGGTGATAGTGCTCTAGGGGTAATGGGAACAGCAGCACGACAAAAAATAAAGAGTTGGGGACACCCAAAACCTCAAAAAGTGACGCTGAGGGGGCCCGAACCATACATCTATAGTTGGGGGTGGGAATCCGTTGCCCATAGTAAATGCTCCAACTTTACACCAAAAAATATATGTACGCTTGGTGTCAAAAACGTCGCTTGTTTATTGTAGGGGTTTGGTTTTAAAAATAGCCTGCAATTTTTGGGAAATAGCAGGCTCTTTTTCAGGCTGTAAAACCCTTCACTACACTCTTGAAACCCTTTTCTCAGGAATATTTTTACACTTTTTTTGGTATAAACTCTCAAAGTTCAAACTTTCACAGAAAAAAAGTTCAATATTATAGAATGAAAAGAAAGGTTTGATCATAAATAATTATTTTTGTAAATACGGCTAAATGAACGCATTCTGATCTACAACCATAGACATATGTTATTCACTGGACAAAGTGTGGTGTGATGTCACCCATAGAAAATGCCTTACCTCCAGCCCTTGCTAAATCAGGCCACAACCATCACGGTGACTTCCTGATGCTGCCGTTGCCATTCTGAAACTCGTCGACAGCGATTGGTCTGACTCGGTCTGTCACCAATCATGTGAGAGTTTGGTTAAAGTTCACACGCCTTCCCTGAAAGCAGGCTCGGGAGAAGCAGTCAATTAAATGTTAGAGGTGGAGCCATTGGGCACCATAATAATTTTACTGAGGCATCTGATTGGTCAGTTTATAACTTAAATAACTTCCCATTAAGAAAAACAATCTTTATTTTGACCTTTTTGGAACCAGCTAATACTTACTATTTGAAAAACGAGAGGGGAGGGGTTGATATGTTCAGTGAATATACAGTCAATGTCTTCAACCAATCAGGACGCAGAGAACAGTAGGCTGAAAAAAAAAAAAGAAAGAAAGAAAAAAAAAGCATTTAAAATGACATCTAGAAAAGTCTACAAAGCAGCAAGACGGTGAAAGAAGATTCCTGATATAGCAATGAACCCAGTAATTCCTGTCAGAGGGCCATAAATCGCGACACCCGGTTGTTTGTACCCGGAATTATGTCAGAGGTGTCTCTCCCGAATTATAAGGCACACTGTTGTTTAAAAAAATAAATAAATAGGACTTTCAAGTTTGTCTTACGGTGTCGAAAATATGGTAATTGCTTCTATTTTAATGCGACCCACTTAAACTTAAATGAAAAGTCTGGTTTTAGTCAGAGTAACTTGGCTCTATTATTTTACTCTCTGAGTCATTTAGATATATATTCAAAATTATTCCGTATTGAAGGTGTTGAAAGTGAAAGCATGTTGGATTACTCCTTTCCATGTCAAAACCGTTCTCACACTACATCACCATGTCAAGGTGTGAAGTTCACACAATGGGAGGCTGTCTGCAGTACACAATGGCTTCATTTGTGCCGTCTTTAAATATTCCTCCACCATTCAGCGGCACTAAAATAAAAATAAACTCTCGGAGTGTTTACGTCGTGGAAAACGATTTTTCTTGTGTTCCTCTGCACCCTTCGAGAGCCCTAAAACTTCAGCTGAAGGGCAGATTATTTTATTGAATGTGTTCACACCTCTATTCAAGAGAGCAACATTCCTGCTGCCAATAGAAGTGAATGATTTGTCCCACTGTTGGTGCCAAGTTTTTTTGTCTTCTCTTATTTATTTTCCAGCTTTTCAATGCATTAAACAGGTACAGAAAGATTTTTTTTTCATTTTACGCCTGGTTCGTCCATCTTTGTTCAAGAAAGTAAAACATTTAACTCAGTTTGACTTTGTTATTTAAAAAAAAAAAAAAAGAGGATGAGTGTGACCGCAGAGAAAAAACGAAACAAAACGTGGAACCCGACTGTAATTCAAATCTTGTACAGGATCCAAATTTTTTTACAAATGCACATATTTCAGGTAAAGCCCTCTTTAAACATCCAAAGGAATCCTGAGAGGCAATTTGGAGCACAGGCGGAGGAAGGAAGGATCTTCGATTTTTGGCTGCCACTCTACACCTGAGGTGCACGCTGTCCTCAGATAATATTGGTTTTGGGTGCTGCAGTTATATTCCAAACTCTACTGCCAAGCACAGCACCATGCAATTAAAGGAAGGAGGCATGAGAGAGTGTGGTCGGAGCTTTAAGAGAGGACAAACTTTTCTTAATTTAAAGGATGACACAGATATTTAAAGCAAGATAACAGACCAGAAGTGATGCAGCTTCATTCTTGTTGTCACATGTGTCTTTGTTTCATCAATTGAAAATCTCTAATTTGACTTTGGCTGAAAGTTTGGCGGGAATTTATCCAAAACTACAATCACACCGCCCAATGCAACCATTTCCAAAGAAAGGTCTATGTAAATCCATGTTTTGTGCTTCTGCGTTCACAAAGTAATTGCACAAGCTTTTGTGACTCTCTCCAGGCTCTATGGACAAAATTTGTGCCCATTGAACGTGCTTTCCAAGTTAAACCAGGTAGAACCTGGAACAGCTCCGACCTACTCCAGTGGCTCACCTGACTCATGTCTGCCAGCCGCAACTCAAGTCTCATGGGTCGCAACTCAAGTATTGTGGGTTACAACTCAAGTCTCATCAGTCGCAACTCAAGTCTCGTGAGCCGCCACTCAAGACTCATGAGCCGCGACTATAGTCTCAAAAGTCGCAACTCAAGTCTCGTGAGCCGCCACTCAAGTCTCGTGAGCCGC
>NC_050529.1:11614209-11628892 GCF_002922805.2 Oryzias melastigma | reverse complement strand
CAACTCAAGTCTTGTGGTTTGCAACTCAAGTCTCAAAAGTGGCAACTCAAGTCTCGTAAGCCGCGACTCAAGTCTCATGAGCCGCCACACATGCCTCGTGAGCCGCGACTCAAGCCTCGTGAGCCGCGACTCAAGCCTTGAGAGCCGCGACTCAAGTCTTGTGAGCCGCGACTCAAGTCCCGTGAGCCGCCACTCAAGTCTCATGAGCCGCAACTCAAATTTCGTGGGTTGCAACTCAAGTCTCATCAGTCGCGACTCAAGTCTCGTGAGTAGCGACTCAAGTCCTGTGAGCTGCAACTCCAATCTCGTAAGCCGCGACTCAAGTCTTTTGGTTTGCAACTCAAGTCTCATCAGTCGCAACTCAAGTATTGTGAGCCGCGACTCAAGTCTCATGAGCCGCCACTCAAGTCTCATGAATCTCAACTCAAATTTCGTGGGTTGCAACTCAAGTCTCATCAGTCGCGACTCAAGTCTCGTGAGTAGCGACTCAAGTCCTGTGAGCTGCAACTCCAATCTCGTAAGCCGCGACTCAAGACTTGTGGGTTGCGACTCAAGTCTCGTAAGCCGTTTTTCAAGTCTTGTGGGTTGTGACTCAAGTCCTGTGTGTTGCAACTTAAATTTTGTGAATCACTACTCACGAGACCAACAACACTTGAGTCACAACCCACGAGACTTGAAACACGACTCACGCAACTTGAGTTGTGGCTCACGAGATGCGAGTCAGTTGAGCCACGGGAAGCGGGTCGGAGCTGTTTGCAGTGTTTGCGGTTTCTTCAGATTTTGTAGTGACGTATGGACACGTCCCATTTAATTCATTGGAAAGTCAACTATTTGAAAATTGATTATGGAGAGGAAATTAATAATTGGGATTTAGGCCTGGCTGGAATTATATGACACCAGGTTTTTCACATATCGGAATGGAGCTGGGAAAGAAAAGGAAAAAGATTTGCAAAACTGCTCTGGCGCACATTCAAGAACCTGTTTTTATCTTAAACACATGCTTGGCGGACATATATATATACAGTATTTTTGACGTTTTCAGAAAAAACAGACTAACATTGATTTGAAGTTGAAAAGAATGACTAAGATCTCTCCTCTGGTATGTAGAGCTCCCGGACGGCCCGGTCAGAGGAGGACAGGGACACGCTGTGGGATGCCTGGGGGTCATGGAGCGAGTGCTCTCGGACTTGCGGCGGCGGAGCCTCCTACTCCCTCAGACGATGCCTCAGCTCCAAGTAAGGACGCCTCTCACACAGTTGACTGATCCATCTCTCATCCTCGTCTGCATTCTTTCATTTCTGAGGTACATTCTGGTTTCTTAAATCTCTTAAGTCTTTTGTCCTTTCTCTGCAAAGTGCACTGTGCTTGAATGAGGCCCGAGAGGATCTCAATAATAGTGAAAAATGACAAGGAAATAATTCTTGCAAGAAGCGTAGACATAAAATAACATTTTTTTTTTATATCATGGAGTGATCTGCCCTCCAGTACATCTCAGTCATTAAATAATGATTACAAAAGAGGAGGAGATGATTTGAATTGGAGTAAGAACCCACTGACCTTTCCATACATGGAAACCTCCATTGGGCAGGGTGGTAACACAAGTTCATTCACTATGTGAGGTAATCTTGTTGTTGGACTGATCCGAGCTTGGATTGATTGCTTTTTAAAAGCCGCCCCACACTCAAAGTTCCAGGCCATATTTCTAACACGGTGAGTAAATCCCCACAATCCACTCGTTCCATTCCTTATGGGAGCGCTCAGAACTCAAGTCCAAAGTTGGCTAAGGAGCGAGCATAAACCTCAAGTCCATCAGTAAAAGGCCTGTTGTTGAATGTTCCCCGATTTCCCAGACGTGTTTTCTAACGAATTAAACCAGCGTGTTCTCACAGGTTCTGGTCGCTTTTTGATCCGAATGGCTTTGGGGCTCTACAAGCTTTAAGTGACATACACACCAGACATATGATGCACGTTCAAGAACCGGCATTCTTCAACACCCTTTTAGCATACAGTGTTCACACTGTACTGTAGCTAATTGATACTAGTCATCTCGAGATTCTTGCTTCAGGTTTTTTTTTTTCCACAGCTCTGTTCCAGTGTATAATAATCTCTATTTATGTAGCACCTTTTAAGATAATGATCACAAAGTGATGCACAGTAAAACACAGAATAAAACACAGAGCAAAACACAGAAAATTAAAGACTTGATGCATTTTTTTTCAGGATGAGCACACGTTTTAAAAATTTCTCTTCCATGATCAGTTTTCAGACGTTTGGCTCTTCCTTGAGTTAACAGAGACGCCACCTCTACATCAGTACCAAATCTGAGTCCCTGATTTGTCAAACTGGTTTAACTTTCAACATGCACTCAATGGTTTTGTTGATTTATGATTTTATTTTCCAACACGCCAATAACAAATCAGCACAGAAACACAATTTTGTATGTAGAGTTTGAAACCATACTTTAAAAATTCACGTAGCAACACTTGAACATGCATATACATACATCTACATCAGCTTTTCATTGGAATTCGGGTTTCCGAGGCTGGTGTGAACGAGGAGTTAAGATCACGTCAGTTTCACAGCAGACACCTGGTTTCCTAAGCTCCAGGCTAACTCAGTGATCCTCAGGATACATGCTAAAAAGGCCAATTACAACTGGATTTTGATGGGCAAGTGAGGGGGAAAAAGGACTGAGAGGGTATGCTTTCCATACAAACGTTGTCACATTTATAGACTGGGAAATAGCACCAGGGTGACTTCACCGCATTCCTTCATTTTTACTGTTCCCAGAATGTATTGCTCACTTGGCTAAAGGTGGCCGGTGAGGTATGCTACTGAAGTCACGAGTTCTTCACAGTTAAGGGGGCTTCAGAGGGGGACTCCAGTGACAAGAACGATCACAACCCAATTGAGTAAACACAAAGTGATAAAGCACAAATCAGGAAGAGGTCATGAACCAGTCACTGCATAGAAAACGCTGTGAAACGTTAGACCGTCCAAAACCTAAAGGTGCCAGACCTCCTCTG
This sequence comes from Oryzias melastigma, assembly GCF_002922805.2. Classification (NCBI taxonomy): domain Eukaryota; kingdom Metazoa; phylum Chordata; class Actinopteri; order Beloniformes; family Adrianichthyidae; genus Oryzias; species Oryzias melastigma. Next base: position 11,625,866 of record NC_050529.1, on the reverse strand, counting down.
TCACGCTCTGTAAACTCTGAGGTCAGTAGCTTTTTTTGTGGCTGCTTACTTCATATCAACACCAACCACTTCCTTTTCGCCAGTGTGGATATTTTTGGGCCAGGCAGACTTGTGAATGCTACTGATGTTTCAAGAGTTTAAAGTGTGTAGAAAGACCTCCTCATCCAGGAGGGTTTTTTTTAGGGAACCTCCATCGTTCTGTGCTCCTCTGGAGCATGGGAATGGGAGAGCTTAGGCCCAAACTCTGATAGCAGATCAAACAGTGTCATAAAAAAATCTTGGCTTCAAAAAAAAGATCCGCTCATATCCCTCCAACTATCACTTTTTGTAAACACACATTACACTTCAACATAAACACATAAAGGTGCATGTGCAGACGGATCACCTGCTCCTCGTTTATCCCAGCAGCTTCGAAGCAACGTGTGAACATATGGATTGGGTGTCACAGAGAGAAAAATTTGAGGCTTAATAGTCATTTTGTTTATCCCAACTTCACCTTGATGTTTTGGGGTAAAGTCAAGCTGAAGATAAATCCAGGAAACTTGTTAATCTTCCCGTCATAATTGGTTCTAAAAGTCCAGAAATTTTAGGCTGTGACATTAAGCAACTGGGATAGTTTGGATTTAAAGTCTATTTTTAGCGCCAGGGCCATTCAAAGCCAATTTTCTCCAAGGCATCCCATCCAGTTAGCTTGGGCCTGGCACCAAGATTCTGTCTCCGATTCGTACAGGGGACCACCGTCTGTGTGGCTGACGGAGAACAGACTCCCTCCTCTACTGTTTTTCACTTGTACACCCATCTCGGACCACTTCTAAATCAACAAGAAACGACGGATTTGTCGAGATTAGGTGGAACTCCCGCCATGTGACCAGTAAGGGAAAAAAAAAAACATTCAGAAATAAAACTTTATTTTAAAATACTTGAAGATTTGGGAACCTTAGAAAGTTATAATCATTTGTTTTTAAACTCCTTAAAGCCTGTTTTTGGTGTTACACGTTCTTGTGGCATATTCTGATAATAACGGACATATATTAAGAAATTTAATTAGGTTTAAGATCCATCCATAAGATTCAATTCAAGAATCAGTTGCATAAAAGGGTCAAAATCTTACAGTAGGTCATAGAGCTTCTGTTATTTTGCGGTTGCCAGCAACAGCTTTGGTGTTAAAAGGGTTAAAAGTAATATATTCTGGTTCAAATGGGGATCAAAGTCTATTTTAGTTCTCTGTAGAGCTGATTTGCTTGCACTTTCTTATATCTGATCAATAACAAATCTTTCCCCCCCTAAAAAGTCTTAAAGAAATATTTTCTAAATGAATATTATTATTGCTATAAGAAGTACTAGTGTCAGTATTCTCGCAAAGATTACAGGGGGTTGCATAATATTTTCTCTCTGCCGGGAAATGTTGAATTTAATAATAATAGTTTAAGAAGTTGCTACTTTTAGAAGTGTTGTTTTTGTGCGATTCGTAGTTGTGTGTCTCTTTGTGTTGTTTGGCACAACCCAGTTGGGGTCATAGTGTGAGCTATGCGTTATGTGCTCTAGGCATTGTGATATTTCAACCTTGTTGTTTTTCCACTAACTTATGGTGACACCATGATGAATCCGGGGCCTTCTGGCTCCGCTGCTGCTCAGCCTCCGTGTTGGAACATCCAAAAAGGCAAGACGGAAATGAAAAGGGAAATTCATTTTATCCCTCCGCTTCATTTTTATGTCAGCTTTATATATTCTTGGTCCCTGTGTGAATTTCAACACTGCTCTTTGCTACCTGTCTCTCGATTCTCGGTCTTTGAAAGCCTCGTGTTTGGGTTCTGGCCCCATGACCCGCTGTTTGGCTTGGCACCGGGGCCCGTCTGGATCTGTCACAGGCTCTAATGTTCCTGTCATGCCACACGCTCCACATCCACTCTTTGCACTCTCTCAAATAATATAGTAACAAAAAAAAATCCTAAAGGCTTTCTCATATGTGAGTGCAAGCCCTGCGACATCCTGGAGACACTGGAATTCCTCTGAAGTTCCCAAACTCTAAATATCAGTTGATAAGTTTCCATTGTGGTCTTGGATAATGGGTGTCACCGTCAATGCCTTTAAATCCCTCCACAGAAAAGCACAAAGGAATACTTTTATAAAAGTCATGAGCCTCACGGTTTTGGTCAGACTGGATCCAGATCTTTTCCAATGTCTTCAACAGACAGAGCCCTCTAGGAATCCCTGCGTCTAGTTTATCTGGACCAGTGTGATGGGCTATCCAATGGTTGTTTATTGACTTACATACATCTACAGACATTGTGTAGTACATTTATAGAAAATAGAATAAAAAAAAAATGGTAGACATGATCATATTTCTTACAAACACAATAGGAAATGTATTACCAAGAGTATTAGATTCTATCATAGAATAAGTGGAGTATAGAAACTCAAAAACACATAGAAAACAGTTTTAAAAGGTAAAAACAAAAATAACAATTAGTTACAGTGCAAAACATTTGATACGTAACCATTCAACGCTATATATTAGGCTCAATTATTGGCATTCTTTAAACTACCATCACTTCTCAATTCAGAAATCACTTGTTAAATGCTCAAAGAGATAGGATAAGTCAAAGAGGTCAAACCACCAAATGAATCCCAAGATCCCTATCCCCCAGGGGATGGGTCAAATGTAGGGAAAAATGTTAGGTGTGGGACAATTAATGGGCTTTCAAGCTTAATTTTAACTTAATCTTGTCTGGTTTTATGTCTATATTTAAAAGGAGTTCAAAAGGTTTTTAGAAACTTTCAGTGGAAACTGAAATAGTTCTTTGTTAAAAGGGCATTTATTAAAAACAAAATGCAGGGAATTTTACCCAAATTTTAAAAACAGTCCCAGATTTGAATATGTAAAGAAAAGAAATCCCGATTGTACAATACAGAGAGTAGATTTCCTTTCAGAATAAATGTAGCAAACATTTTTAAACTATAGAACACAGAGATACCTGTTTGTGTTCAGCCCCAAAAATCCCAAACAGATGATTCCAAACAATTGTGAAAAAGACAAAAAAATTAAAAATAGTTTTTTTGGAAATGTGTGTATTGTTTCCATACATTTAAAACAGTAATTTAACATTATTTTTTTTTATTAAAAGCTTTTGTGTACTTCAACATCTCTCTACCTTTTAACAATTGTGTTTATAAGTTCATATATGTGCATTTTTTCCAAGGGTTTTGGGTTGTCATTCATATTCTGTGATAAATAACCAAGAAATCATAATTTCTTCCAAAGTAAGTAAATTTATGACTGTATGCTGTGTTATCCTCAATGAAAATACCTTGATAAAATATTAAAGTTGTAGCAAGTGTGATGTCCTGACTGAACTTCGCTAAGAACATTGAGATTTTTTGTCTTACATGCCTGAAGGATCCAGCTTCCTAAAGTTTAGCTGCTTCTAATACAATTTGATCTCTCTGGTTTTTACAACTTAAATCAGCAAAACACTTTTTTTAAATATAAATATTCATGCTTTGTATGTTTTCCTTATGGACTGATTGCACAACGAAACTCAATAAGTTCTCACTTCTCCACTTGGTTTGTTGTTTTTGCATTCTGACACCAAAAAATAACATCAAAACTCAGTTAGTTACACTTTTGCAAACGCACCACAGGCTCTTGTCTCGGGCCGCTAAATGATCGCATTCGCTGTTCAACAATGAGAAAAGGTAACAGGAGTCAGAGGATAAAATGCCAGCTGCCTCGGGCAAGGGTGATTGGGAAACATTTTGGTTTGTTTTATCATGCTCTGCTAAAGCCAGTTCAGCCACATGTTGGTTTTTTCATCCTCTGCAGGACCTGCGAGGGGCAGAATATCAAATATCGCACATGCAGTAATGTGGTAAGTTCAGCAAACTCATCTTTATGTAATGGATGTCAATTGAGCTTTCAAGTGGGTTTTAACTGCAAAAAAACTGGGAAAAATGGAATCGAGCATCGGAATACTCAAAACATCACCGAGCTTAGTGCTCGAGCGGTGATCTGGGATCCCGTTGAAGAAGAGAAAACGAGAAGCTGTTTTTGTTTAATCTGGTAATTACATGCAGCTATCATAGCCTCGGCCACCAATGTGATTTTCATTTACATTCTCCCTAAAAAAAAAAAGAAAATCTGAACCATTGCTTCTACGGTTTCCCTCAGGACTGTCCTCCAGATGCCGGTGACTTCCGAGCCCAGCAGTGCTCGGCTCACGCAGATGTGCGATACCAGGGTCAGTTCCACGAGTGGCTGCCCGTGTACAACGATCCGGACAACCCCTGCTCGCTGAAGTGTAGAGCCAAGGCCTCGGGCCACATGGTGGAGCTGGCCCCCAAAGTGCTGGATGGAACACGCTGCTACACAGAGTCTCTGGACATGTGTATCAGTGGAGTCTGCCAGGTGGGACAAAGTGCCTTGGACCAGTTTAGCCTTTGGTCAGCAAGAGCTCTAATTAGTTTATTTGAATTGGTCCTTCTTCTGTTTCTTTGAGAGCCTAAAGCACATCTTATTAAACTTGAAACTTAAGACTTAGTTTAACTTAGCTTTTGACATATTTTCCCCCTTAGACAAGTTAAGATTCTCAACTACAAAGTATTTACAGGAAGAAAACTGTCTTACCAACGCATGGTTTAGGTATCTGAACCAACAACCAAGAATTTTGCTGTTTTGGGGTTCTTGTAAAAGATATTTGATGCAATCTAGCTGCAAAAACTAGACTACTCAATAGTTCTCTGTCTATTGTTCACAGATATTTTAATTATGATTACACTAAATGAGACAACAAGCTGGAAATTACCTTGCTCCAGTGTGGGAATACCTATATATAGCCACAGGGAGGCTCTAGTCTGGGTCTCCCTGTGCCGGTCCCTAGCCTGGATAAAATACAGGACTGTGTCAGGAAAGGCAGGCGTAGAAATCTGATAAAACCAAGTGTGTGGATCAATGAAAGCTGATTCACTGTACAACTTCTGATGGGATATGTCAAAAAGTGAACAACAACATGTTCTATTAAATTAGAAAACTTCAAGCCTCAAACATTGTTTTTGGAACAAAAGGATAAAATGTAAGTTTTTTTTTTTCTTTCTTAAACTTTTAATGTAACTTTATATTGTACATTACTAAAAAAAATATGTACTTGGCTCTTTTTACACATCAGAATTGTTTTATTTAGACAACACAAAAAATGTAATTTAAAAAAACAAAAATATTTTGTAAAAGGTTTTTAAACCACTTTGGGACTTCACAAGAACAGCCAATTGAACACAAAAGGTCTACAAGCACAACTATTACTCTTTACTGATCATAGAAGCAGTAAAGGAATGTCTAAACATAATCTGACCTTTCTTCCTTTAAAGGTCTTGATTCAATCAGAAGAAAGAACAAAAAGTTTTACTTGGAGCAAATAGCTTTTCGACTGGTGAAGCAAAAATTACCTATTTGTTGCATCTGGAGTAAAACCAAAATGGTATTCCAAAAGGAGTACATCCTTCTAAGAGTCAAACACAGCAGTGGGAGTATGTTAATTAGGGGCTCTGTCTAAATTTTATGGCTTAAGACACTTTTGAGGTGTAGATCTTCAAGATACTTGTCTGGCCATCACTCCATAACTTTAAGAGCATGTGGGTTTATCAAAAGGACAATTAAAAACTTATATATTTAATGCTTTTACACTCGTTCACAAGTTTTGAAATACTTAAAAAGTATGTAAATCCTTGAAGACTAATGCACAGAAAGCCCAACGACCTCCTTGCATTTGCGTTAGAAATGAATACCCAATGAGACTACATTTGGGGATGTGGTTTTGACTGAATTTGCAGGAAGTGGTTTACAATGCACATCTTTTGCGGTTGAATGGAGTTACTTCCCCAGGCGGCGAGTGTGTTATTGTTCACGTTTTTAAGAGCCCGCTCTTTCGAAACCCAATCACAACATGGTGTTAACCTCTGTCTTACTGACAGAAACTAAGACCATGTACATCTATCAAATGTCAGTGAAAAAAATCCCAACTGATACAGTTTGAATTCTACTGAAACAGACATTTAACCACAGATCATAACATTTAGAGAGAATAAAAAAAGTGCAGGCCCAAACATATTTATGTGATTTCAAGGATTTTCTTTACCTTCTGCACTCTTCCATTTGTCTAACCACTGGTTGTTGCAGATCGTAGGCTGTGATCATGAGCTGGGGAGCACAGCCAAGGAGGACAACTGTGGCATCTGCAATGGAGATGGCTCATCCTGCAGACTTGTGCGGGGGCACTACAAATCCCAGCATGCTTCTGGAAAAAGTAAAAATTTTAGTTATCGAATGTTTCCATATTTTTTGTTTATAATAAGTTATAATGAATTGGTTTTATACCTATTATCTTGCAAGCAGCTCAATTGAAGAAAACAGGGCTGGGAATCTCATGGTAACTCACGATACATGGATCACGATACAGATCGTATCACGATATGTCAAATATTGCGATTATCAATATATGACCTTGGTACTCTATGATATATTACTATTTTGCAATTATAGTCACGTGCTCCACGTGTGTACGACTAGAATCTGATGTATTTTAGCACTGTTTGGACAGGTTACTGGTGTTACCGCCCTTACAAGCCATATTTTTGTTACATTACTATCCTAGACATGTTTACATTGAAAGTGGGGTCATCTGGACCCCACAAAACAAGCCGCTGAACTTTTTTTTCCAAGGATTTTTATCTTCAATGGTGTCTGTGGCAGACATGAAATCCTGTCCGCCTTTGTCATTGGAGGGATCAAACATCAGTATAAGAGTCGGGTCATCTGGACCCCATAAGATAGCACAAGGGTTAAGGGAAAAAGGAGACCAGGAATCAATTGTGAGTTGAAATATCGCGATAGTTCGCCATACCAATATTTCGTCCCAACTCCAAGCCTGGAGGTTTAGGACCCTTGATTTAATAGGAACAGCCAGCATGTCAAAAACAATGTGTTGAAGACACCCAAAAACATCAAAATGTGAAGCGGTTTGGGTCCGAACCGTATGTCCATGTATGTCAAGTTGGGAGTAAGAATGCGTTGGTTGTTTTCACCACAGATGTCATTAGAATGACGAGTACATCCATTCTTGTAGCTTGGTGGTAAACGTCCACTATTATGGGTGTGTGTCACCACTCCACCACACACTGCGGTGCATCTGGTGTGTGTTAACTTCCAAGTATTCACCTTTTCAAAGAGTGAACTGGAGCCAGCTGCAGCCCTCGCAATTAAAATAATCGCTGTTTTGATTGTATTTGATGTGTAGATTTTTTTTTATTGTCAACTTTCGAGCTAATGTCGAGTCCCTCTTTGATGTTGCTTTGGTCTGTCTTCCCTCAGCCGAGGACACGGTGGTCAACATTCCCTTTAAAAGTCGGCACGTTCGCCTGGTCCTGAAAGGCCCGGATCACTTGTGTAAGTCCTGGTAGGTCCAGGGTGCCCTTTGATGCAAATCAGTTCCTTTATTTTGTTTCAGTTTTGAAGAAACATGAACACAACAGAAGAACCTGTAACATCGATCTGACTTTTCTTTGGACTCTCTTTTGATTTAATGACTTCCAAGTGTAATTTCTCACATATGATAACATAAAAAAAGATGTTTAATGAGATTTTCATACCAGACTCCTGTAATATATAGCTCACATTAATACTGATCTGTAAATAACCATTTACTCTTGATTTCAGGATAAAATATCTTTTGGCATTGGTCACAAAGGACAGAAAAATAAGAAGAGGGATGTGTTTTTTCCATTCACTTGCTCCTATTTGGCTCAAAGGGGCTTTCTACAAATATCCCTGACGTCAAGGCGCCGTCATCCCAACTCCCCACAGGATGGAGGAGATAACAAGTGTTTTATCTCGGAGCAGATTCCTCGCTCCCCAGTTAGTTTTTGAATTACAGTTAAGCAAACAATTAAATACTTCCCTCTTTTTTTTCTTAATTTAAACCGTCTGACTGCAAATCTTCTTCTCAGTTTGTTTTTCTTGAAATAGTCTCGCTGGAAGGGCAGGAGACCTTATTAGGGTTCGTGTCAGGAGGTGAGGTCAGGTCAAACAAGAGTGGGAGTAGGCTCAAGGGACTGCTCAGAGATCTGCTCCTGAGCTTCCTGACAGTGATAAAGCGATTCACTAACACAAAAGCCAGACAGCAGTCCTCGTGTGTAACTGGATCTGCCTTAAAGCTGGAGGTCTGTGTGCGGTCGATGATAACTATAGGCAGCTCCGCATCTAGCACTATTTTTTTCCCATTTAGAGACCATCCTGTGATGAACAAATGTAAAAGATTTAGTAAAAGCTGAACAAAAATGTTGTGAGAAATTGGTGACCGTACACAATTGCTTTGTTTGATTTCTTTAGATGTGGAGAGTAAGACTCTACAGGGGGCAAAAAGTGAACTGACGCTGGACAAATCGGGGCAGTTCTTCCTGGACAACACCACCTTGGACTACCAGAGGTTTTCAGATAAAGAGATCTTAAGAATGACGGGTCCACTTGGAGCTGATTTCACAGTAAAAGTAAGAACACATCGTCAATCCTCTTGGCACTCATTGGTAAAAAGAGTGGAGGATTTTCATTCAGTGTTTTTTAATGGATATACGTGTTTTTTATGTCTTTATGGCTCAATGGCTGTCATTAATTGAAAAACATATTACAGTATTTTCTGCACTATAGGGCAACATCAATGTTTTTAGAATTATAGCATACAGTATATAAGGTGAACCGAACTAAGGCATGTTGGGCAAGACAAAAGAGTCAGAGATGTTCATCAATCAAACTTCAGTAACTATATTCATAGTAATTCTAGAACTTATTTCTAAAATGCTACATGTTAGCCACGCTAGAAACATTAGCCACATTAGCGTATTAAAACTTCTTTAACTCCAAAACTTGTTTGAAATATGTAAAAGAACAGACTAATACTGCTAAAAGTTACAGAGTCACATTACTGTAACTCCAAACCTTGTCAGTAACACGTCAAGAAAACAGTCTGACACTGCTACACATTAGCCTCATTAGCATATTAACATTAGCTGTATCTCCCAACTTTGTTTGCAACATCTGAAAAAAACAGACTTACACCACTAAAAGAACAATACTGTGAATATTAGGGTGTGTATTGGCAAAAGTCTGGCGATACGATACGTATCACAGTACATGTCTCATGATACGTATCGCGATATATCACCTTTTTTTCAGTATGACTTAGAAAAAAAACATGAAGTCGCTCTGCATCTGCACTGCTTCACTCGTTCTTATCAGACCTGCTATGAAGCACTGCATCCGTGTTTTAATGTGATACTGGCAGAAACGTGGCACAAAGTTTCGGTTTGCTACACATCCCAAGTCAAAACTAAGCAGTACATGTCTTGTAACAGCAAAAACTGCGAGGCTGACTGAGCATTCGACAGATCTTGTTTCTGTTTTGGTCGCGTTGCAGAGCTGCTCAAAGAGGTTCAGTGCCGCTAACTAGCAGTCAGCTGTTTAGACGGAAAACAAAAGTAAGACACTGAAAGATGCTCGTAAATAATTAATTAATTTATTTAAATCAATATATAATATTGCGATATATTGCCGATTAGACTTTTTCCTACACTCCTAGTGACTAGGGTTGAACAAAAGGCACACAAATATAAAAACATATAAATAGTCTAATTTTGTGATGTTCTGGTGCATTTGAAGTCATTTTAGAGAACAATGGAGCCCAAATTAAGCTTAAAAGGAGAGTACTGCCTTTATTTAAAGCTAATATTAAACATAACCTTTTTACTGAAACTTCAAATTCACAAAAATAAGTGTACAGTTTTTCTTTTTTTTTATTCAACTGGGTGCTCCTAAAAAGTTTCATGCTCATCTCAAAGAGCGCACACCACTAGTTAGCTGCTGAATAACTGACCGTTATTTTTAGATCTTTTCCACAGATTCCTTCAAGAAATGTCATTTATGCCTTTAAAATTACAAAGCTTGTCCAAACCGGGCTCAGATAATGCTCTGAGATGTAAAGACCAGCTGAACCGCTCTGTGTGAAGCAGAGTGCACCGCAGATCCAGTTTCATATGTTTAGATTCAAAGATATGGGAGTGTGTGTGAGCCACTTAAATGTGAAATTCAAACATGTCTTTCGTTTAGTTTTCCTGCTCAAGGGACAACATGTGTTGAAGCGATGTGTCATGAATTAGATTTTATCACAAATAGCTTCAAACCCAGTAGTTGTTTTGGCTTGAAAATGTGTCTCCTTAACACCGCCTCATGGATCTATATATCAACCGCAAATAACTTTAGACTGCAATAAATTAATTTAATCATTAAAAGGTTGCAGCACACATTTTTGCTCTTATATATCAGGAATAGATAACATATTTGTGGAACCAAAGAGGTTTAAGTTAGAAATTTAAAACTGCACTCTCCTCTGCTTTGTAGAAAAGGTTTTTTATGTATTTTTTTTGTTAACAGTTGTACTTTTTACCTTAAAGTTAGTCTATTTTGTAATGTTTTTAAAGCGTTGTTGGTTCAAAGCTAAAAAGATGATTAGCTTAGCTAAAGTTAGCTTGATTTAATGTATTTTAAACACTTTTTCTAAAGTACGATTTTAACTTGTTTTATGAGTTCTAAAAGTTGGCCAGATTTTTATTGTGACTTTTTTTTGTGAAGGTTCAGTTGGTCAGTGGAGCAGACAGTGTTGTCCAGTACATCTATTATCAGCCCATTATCCACCGTTGGAGGGAAACGGACTTCTTTCCGTGTTCTGTCACGTGTGGAGGAGGTAAGGTGTCATCGCGCTTTCTTTATTTGGTGGGAAAATAGTACAAACTCAGAAACGGGCAAAAGTAGCATAAATTGATCAACTTTGAGTGGGGGAGCCAGTCCAAAAAATAATTCTGACCTGGTGGGGTTATACATAAAAGTATCAAATGTTTATGGGAAAAAAAATGACCAAAAACTTATATGCACCAGTTCCGTGTTCCTCAATGTCCATTCTCTGAAACTTTTAGGATCATTCAGATTCCTCACCAGATTGTTCACTGGCGTTTGCCACCACACAATATTTAAACACTTATTTAAGTGAGCCTTTCTTGGCCATCGCTACACTAGTCCACAACACTAGTGTCTGCACAACCCAAGGAGGAGATCTTAAAGGTGTCTGGCCACTATTAGAGACTGGCGTCTTACTGTAGCGAGCACATGGTACGGTGTTGATTGGAGACCGGCGTTAATAAGAGACGGCCCACTATTGGAAGACATATGATACTTGTTTAAAAAGGAAAACAGAAAACAGCGGGACACGGCTGCAGAAAACCAAAGTTCTGTCAGCTAAGAAAGACCTTAGTGTCATGGTTTTAGACTTATCAACAGTAGATAGCAAAGAAATCTAGTTTAATGAGTGACTCACTTAAATGCTGTAAGAAACAGTCCTTCCTTTGTGTTAACAGTTCATACTTATCTTAAAAAAAACAACCCTTTAACTAAAGCCTTAGTCACAACTGCTCTCAGAGATGGATACCGTCTGTCTGTGGGCAAAAAAATGGGCAAGCCTATACGGGACATACAGCTGGCTCACACCAAGTCAATCAATCAATCAATCAATCAAGTTTATTTATAAAGCGCTTTAACGTAGGCAGACTGCTACAAAGCGCTGTAC
>NC_050529.1:11596091-11614085 GCF_002922805.2 Oryzias melastigma | reverse complement strand
TACGGACATGCTATGGGCAACAGGTAGTAGCAACCAGTAAGTGAGACGCAGGCTTGTCATATGGATTGCTGTGAGTGCACCTAACCTTACCTACATTTATCAAACATACGACAATTTTATTTTCATGACATCCTTTGGGGTGGTTGTTTAAGACTTAATCAAACTATTAAGACACACCTTTACTCCTTTTAAGATGTCTATGATCTTCCACGAACCAAATCTGTCCAAGTGAACCCCCCTTTATTGGTGCATGTGACTAAGGCTTTCAGGAAATAATTTGGCATCAGTTAACGAAAAAATGAGTAGAGGTTTTTTTATATTATAAAGGAAAATGTAAAAAAATTTAGTGATGGTCTAAAGCACCAATTTACAAATGTGTCATTTTGTTGTAGGTTACCAGCTGACGTCTGCAGAGTGCTTTGATCTCAGGAGTGGCCGTGTGGTTGTTGACCAGTATTGCCTTTACTACCCTGAAAACGTCAAACCTTTACCGAAGTTACAAGAGTGCAATATGGAGCTCTGCCTAGACAGGTTGGCCATCAAAACTCAATAACTATTTCTTAATTTCAACAATTTTTGTAACTGGTTATTTTAACTTGTTTCAGCGACGGCTACAAAGAGATCATGCCGTACGATCTCTACCACCCTCTTCCTCGGTACGTTCTCCACAAGAGTGGCGATAAATAAAACCTATGGTACGGTTTCCATCTTATCTTCATGGTGTGCCTCCATCTTGTATCAGATGGGAGAGTAGCCCCTGGACAGCCTGCTCCACGTCTTGCGGTGGGGGGATTCAGAGTCGCTCAGTATCATGTGTGGAGGAAGACATGCAGGGAACCATAACCCCCACGGAGGAGTGGAAGTGCCTCTACGCCTCCAAAACGTCTATCCTCCAGCCATGCAACACGTTTGATTGCCCCTCCTGGATCGCACAAGAGTGGTCGCCTGTAAGTTTTTCTTTAGAAAATACTGAATGAATAGAAAGAGTTCCCTCCAAAAACCTACTCTACTATAGCCTATGGATTACTGATGAAAGAACCCAACTTTCTTTTATTCTTCTACCATTTTACTCAATTTAGGAATAAATGTCCAACTTTACTTCCTCACTGGAGGATTTTCACCTCGCCACCTTGTGAACAAGGGCACACCAAACCCCAGGGAAACCAAATTGTGACGCCCTCAAAACGCTGTGGCGCTGTTTGCTTAGCACATTCTTCCTCTCCCTTTAAAATGTTTGTTTTGGCTGAAGATGTGCAAACTTTCCTCCTGAGTAGAGTTAATGGGGTTCATTAAAGTCTTTACCTCCCTTGATTCACAGGCTAATACGCGATATCTCACAGGACAAGACATAGAAGTCCTTTTGTGGAAATAGGGTCATGCAGGTCAGTAAAGGTACAATGCTTGTCACCATCAGTGCACAGTGACGTGCGGACAAGGCCTGCGCTACAGAGTCGTTTTATGCATCGATCATCGCGGCGTCCATGCCGGAGGATGCAATCCCACCACCAAACCCCACATCAAGGAGGACTGTCTGGTCACTGTGCCCTGCTACAAGTCCATAGGTAAGTGTGACGACTATAAGCGTCTTGTCATCGAATCGAAAACACTCCTGTTCACTCCTTTTGTGCATTTGGCTTCAGATACGCTTCCCGTTGAGGCCAAACCTGCGTGGCACAAGCAGGCAATAGAGCTGGAGGAGGTGGTGACTGCGAGCGAGGAGCCAACGTGAGTACACGTCATGTGATCCACACCAATTCAAACTTGAAAGCTTTATCCTCCAGTTTCCCCAAACTAAGAGTTCTGAGGGGCTCTGTGGTGAACTATAAAAGCAGTTGGTGACCTTAGAAGTAAAATTTATGCAATAAAAGCCTCCCTTTACAGAAATACGACCACTCCTCGGGGTGGGGTAAAGAAGCAAATGTCATTTCCCAGTATACTGTTTCAAGAAGCACTTAAACAGATGGGTTAACATTGGGGGTGAAGTTTTAAGTCAGGATCCGGTGCTGCTTTTTTAAGGCCATTTGCTTTAAGGCAACATCAAAATAAACACCTTTTGGTTGCTACAACGCTGTTCGATCACTCATTTGGTGATAGTTTATCGCAGCTTTTCTTGAGCTACGTTCACACCGAACACAGTTCATGCGGCAGGGACGGCCAGTTTCAATGTTAGGTTACTGTTCAGACTCGATCAGAGGTCCTGTGCTGCGTTTTGGGCGTTAGGTGTGGTGCTTTGGCAGTAATGTGTTTAGGCAGCTTGGTGAAATTTCTGATATATGTATGTGTGGTTTAGCCCCCTCCGCACCACTTTTTGATATTTTGGGTGTCCCCAACTCGTTGTTTTTTGACTTGCTGTCTATTCTCATTAAATCACAGGTCCCTAACCCTTGGCACACCGTACCAAATGTCGTAATGGACACTGAACCGGTATTAGGTTAGGGTACTGGCACCAGGTAGCGAACCGGACCAGTACTGGTACCCTAACCCAGTACCGGTACCAGTCTGTGTCTTAAGGGTTGGTGACCCCTGATTAGTGTTAGTGGCCTAGTAGCAAACGGCCTTCGGACCGGTACTGGTTCGTGGCCCAGAGGTTGGTGACCCCTGATTTAAAGGGAACAGCCAGCACGCCAACAAATTACGAGTTGAGGAGACCCAAAACGTCAAAAAGTGAGGCAGAGGCGGCCCGAACCATACGTCCATATATGACAAATTGGGAGTGAGAATGTGTTGGAATATTTTGCTTAGCAAGTTTAAATATCTGAACTTTGGTAAAGAATTTGGGTCACCTCAACCAATCAGGGACTTAGCTTTGGCCTGTGACGTGTTGATGTAATCAGTTAGTGGAGTCCAAAATTAACATGGAGAAGGATCTGATTGTTCTCCTGAACTTTAAGATATTTCTCTCATTTCTAAAAAGACAATAACCTCATCATCTGTCTTCCATGCTTTGTAATTGAGGTATACAGTCAATGCTTCTAAATTGCAATGAGGCTAAAAACTTCGGACAGTAGCTCCTCCCACATTTGGCGAGTGCGTCAAGTTTTTGGATATATTTTTGGATAATCATCAAGCAGCAAACTTTACATGCTCATGCGTAAAAACACAACTTGAGGACATAGATTTGATGCATCAAAACAGAGGAGAGTGCAAACTTGACATGTGACATGCAAGCAGAAAAAAAGAAATAAAGTAAAAAAAAAAGATTTAGTTTTACAAGTTCTTGTCCCAAATTTCACTTGAGTAATAATGGCTGGTGTTCCCTGAAGGAGGACAACGTTTGGATGCTACAAACATTTTGCATAACTTGTGTTAGCGACCATGTTAGCCAGCTCAAAACATCTGTTAATCCGATTTATTGCCGGAGCAAAAGAGGGATAGAGAAGCTAATGCCAAAATATTAGATTTTTTAGTTGTTGTGTGTGTGTTTCTTTTCTCTGAAATACATAAATATCAGTGTATGATTTGACAAGCCAACTAAAATATTTGCACACCCCCATGTGGCCAGGTTATGGAAACGAGAAAGTTTTTAATGTGGGACTTTTTTCACCGGGAAGCCTTCCCACAGTACTGACTGTGCAGCTGCTCCAACTTTTAGACCCATTTATGCTTCACAACCGAAATAAAAAAAAGAATTTGAGTAAATAGAATACTTCTAGTGATGGAAGTTTAATTGACGTGATTAACATGGGGCCTTAGTGGATAGAAAAAAAACAATTTTTGTTTTCTGGCATGAATAAAAGCGGAGGTTGTTTTTGAACTGACAGATGTACTTTAACCGCGCATGAAGAAAAACATTTCTGCGGTCCCGCTTGTTGACTTTGTTGTTTCAGTTCCAAGGTCCTAACTAAGCAGTGATTCATTTGTTTGTTCAAATTACAATGAGTCCCTGAGCCTTCAGGCCTGGGCAAAGCTCTCGAAAAGGAGCAGGTGATCAAATATAAAATAAATAAATAAATATATATATCATATTAAATCTATTTTCCAGTTGCAGTGAACTGCATCTACGTAACACAATTTATTGCTTCACTGTTAAAAAACAGATGCAATTTAAAGAAGAGGGATTTGGGATGATGATGGGTGTTTGCTGCCGTGGTAACCAAGCCTTGTCTGGCTCCTCCCACTTGAGACACTTCAGGATCTGTTAGAAGCTGCTCAACACAGAAACTCACCAAAAACTCATGACGATTTACACTAAAACAAATTTTTAGGAATTATTGTTATCTTTTATACGTTTCTTCTTTAAGAGTTTTGTTAATCTCCGTTCACTCATTTACCTTAAAAATTCCATTCTGATCATCTTTTGATATATTGTAAAACTATGATTCTGCTGTTTTTATCCAAAATCTACCTGTGTCGTTTTCTAGGACATAGTTTCTGCAGAGCGACAGTGGCTCTTAAATAATTCATTTCTGAGTTGTGGGCGATACTGTTAGTGTAGACCAATCAGGGGCTTGGATTTGGTAGTGACAGATGGATGGCATCCTTTTTTATTGACGGAAGTGACAACTATTTAAAAAACTATCATAAAGGAGAAATTAATAATTGTGGTTTGTGCTCTGCTGGAACTGTATGACACAAAGTTTTTCATAGACTAAAGTCGAGTTGCCAAAGAAAAAAAGTCTGGATCAAGATTTGCTCCGGTTCGACATCTCACACCAAACCTCTTCCAACTGTAGATGAACGGCATGCGCTAGTACAATTTGTATAAGAACCCATGTTTAGCTCGCTCTTGAATGCACACTCCATTCCTGATGTGTCCTGAGAAGAAGAGCCAACTACTGAAATAAAAAAAAAAGATTTGAAATGCAATAAAAGCTCAAGCATATTTTGCTGCAGGGACTAATGATGTAATTGTTATTCCCACTCCTGCTATTCTGCACGTTAGAAACTCTTGGGGTATTTTGACCCTTTTTGCTTGCCATACACCTGCTACTCATTATAGAGTCCAGGAATCAGTGAGTAGTTCAAAGATGCTCGGAATTCTCACTTCCACTATAACAACAATCAAATAAAGTCTACTTAAAACACAAACATTGTTGGTCTAAAAGACTACAGCAGGACAAAAAATGAAGGGAAACTTAAAAAGGAAAAAAGCTCTTTTTGAGCAAGAAGCTCTGAGCCCGTTTCCTTCTTCAGGTACCCTCTGAGTACTCACTACAATTATGAGCTTTTTATTGAGGCGTCCTATAAAGCAGCATGGCGCTTTTATGTTGCAGTCAAACCAGGAGGAATGCTGCATGTGGGTCAAAGGCTGCTGTATAAGTGGTGCCTTTGGGATATAAAATAAAATAAGACCTTCTTTAAGATATAGATTAAAGGGTATATTTAAAAAAAGCAATTCCTTAATTGGCCCTAACGTTTAATAAACAAAACCTCAGAGGGGAAAGTTCTATATATTTTCAACCTCTAAAGTAAATAAACATTTAGAAAAAAAATTCCCTGTGGTTTAAAGATTTAAAGTTTTACACTTAAGTTATTCGGAAAAAGCAAAGCTTCATTAGAAACCGATTATTCACTCTTTGAAGGTGAAAGAACAAGACTCAGTAACTGAATAAATTGAGAACTCGGTGAACCCAGAAACTCGGGAATAAACCTCTGAGGCAAAAATGAGCAACCAAAAATGTCCTCCACAAAAAGCTGGTAGGTCAGATAAATACAAATACAGAAAGTCACTAAAACTGGTATTTACTAAGTAGAATCATAAACACGAATCCATCCTTTGAGTAAATGTATTAACATTAGAAAGCTGATTGCTGAATATTAGGCATTATTATTATTATTATGGAGTGTGGGAACAACTGTCACAATAAATTCATATTTGGGGTCAAGACTCCTGTTTTTTGTCTGTTAAATGCAGATTTCTTTTATTTTGAAATTGAAGGCTCTTTTTGTTTTTCCTGCCTGACCCTTGTCTGCAAAAAAAAAAATCCAAATACGTTCTAAGCAGGTGCTTTAAGAAAGCTGCAGGTGTATTCTTAACAGGAAATGTGTCATGTGTCCAGAATGAGTCAGAGAACTTTCAAAATAAAAGTTCCCTCAGAATCGGATTATAAATCAAACAAAAACATTGGTTGGTCATGTGTTTTTCTCTACGGCCTGGTACAAACTGTCCCACGGACCCAAGAGGACATGGCTGCAGACATCAACTTCCAGAACCAAAAGTTCTGGAGCAGTTTTTTGCTTTAATAAGAGTTTATTTTTAATAATTCTGAACACTTCTATGTTAGGATTGGGTTAATTATTAGGTTTATGGTAAATTGTATAATTTCTGCTTCTGGCAGCTGTTGTTAGCACTGGTACCGGTCCACAGCCTAGGTTTTAAGGAGCACTGCTTTAACTGAGACAATGTAATAAAAAATGTTCTCAACTTTCGTACTTTATTTTGACAAATACTTCCAGCTGAAGTTGACAGAAATAAATGTTAAGCCCTTTTTTCGGATGAGACCGTTTAAATAAATCCCTTCATTCCTCTTGTCGACTCTCTGCAGCTTCATTCCCGGTCCCTGGCAGCCCTGCAGTCGGACCTGTGGCGCCGGCACGCAGCAGCGAGCCGTCAAGTGTCAGGTGCTGCTGTCCTTCTCCCAGACTGTTGCTGATCTGCCCGATGATGAATGCGAGGGAGTCAAGCCCGCTTCCAGCCAGCCTTGCTACCGCACTCCCTGCCCTGGAGGAGAAAGCAAAGAGGAGGAGGAGGAGAAGAGGAGGGACTGGACGCCACAAAAGGAGGAACTTCACGACTGGGAGTACGAGGGATTTACGGAGTGTTCAGAAAGCTGCGGCGGAGGTATGGATGTAATGGATCTCTCTCACATGGAAAAGTGAGAATGCTAGTTATGGAACCTTTCAGGTTTTATTTGTGAGAATTTTAGCGACTTTTACGCTTTTATACTTCAAACTCGTCCAGATTTTTAGATTTATTATCCTGACGGGTTTAACGCAGATCTCCTTATGTTGTCCATTCCGGAAATGAATGATCGATTCAGCATATAAAATCACAAATACATCTCTTGTCATTTAACTTATTCACACGTTTTACCTGAAATAATTTTGGTGAAGAATGTATTTATTTTACCACTTAATGAGTATTTTTCGCTGGATTTTCTCCTCAGGATGCAGGAAATGTCTTTTTCTACCTCCATTAACGTTATATTTGTGCAGGTGCCTCAACAGTAAATATAAATAAAGATTTTTCACTTAAATTAGGAAAACTTTAATTCCTAATTTTCCTGTAATATGTCATTAAAAAAACATTTAGTTACGTCAAACCCCTCCACAGACGGTGTTTAGTCCCATCTTTAGATAAAAGGCAGATTAAAGCTGCATCTATGTTTCCATGTGTAACTCTAAAAGTCCTACATCGTAGTAGCAGTGAAAGCTGTGCCAGGCAGAGACGACTCCCCTAAACTCCCTTGTCTGCACACGCTGAAGTCCTCTGGAACCCCCCCACTCCTCTCACATTCAACCCTGACTGTGAGTCTTTGTGCTGATTTTTGCACAGGAGCTCATTTGTTTGATACCTCTGCATGTAGGTGGAGCCCTTTGTTCCCGGGAGAGAAGTGAAAAAGCTCTCATTCACACAGGTCATGAATGCAACACTCATGTCACGACGGCTGCTCAGCACCGGGGTTTTCCCCCCACTCTTCATTTGATTAGGATGCGCTGAAATAGAAACACCTTAAAACAAGTCTCTGTGCTGTTGATCTCTAGGGGTCCAAGAAGCCGTGGTGAAGTGCCTGAACAAGCAGACCGGGGAAGCAGCAGAGCACGGTCTGTGTGTGAGCTCCCGCCGCCCCCCGCAGCTGCTCCAGGACTGCCAAACCCAGGCCTGCCCGCCCAGGTACAGCAGCAGACCCTCATCCCCACTAAACTCATCAATGCAGTATCAATACACCTAAAAGTAGTGAAGAAAACCAGCATGTTGTTTAACGTGTTGTGCGGTGCACCACACACGCCGTCAGCGTACGACCGCTCACTCTTGTCAGCAAACCCAGCTTGGTCTCGGCTGTTTTTCCAGGCCGACTCTTGTTTTGACGCACAACAAGTGCTGTCCTGGCCTTGTTTCCTTTGGCCCTCGGCTGCTTCCCCGAGGCCTCCTCACTCTCTCATATTAAGCTTCTCTCTTTGGACGCCCTTTCCGCCGCAGGGAAGCGGCCCTAATATTTAGCTGGTCCCGAACAGACTTAATTACCAGCCCCTGAGCTCTTAGGTAAATATTGGAGATATTACTTAATGTGTCAAACCAAATGTTGGAGTGATCTCCGCTGTGGATGTAAATATGTCTGTTAGGATTAGGGGAAATGCAGTGAAAGAGGGTCTTTATTTATTAAAGACACAGTTTACATGGTTTTAGTAAAAACTGGGAGCTAACACATGTGACCACTGAGGAGGTTCTCCAGAAAACTCTTGGAGGTGCTGTTTAAAAATTAATAACCCAAAAGAGATACAGCAATTTACTTTCTCCACAATTAGCTTCAAACCTCATATTATTGGTCACAGTTTTGTTTCTGTTTAATTCATGATTTGTGTATTATAAAATAGTGACATTCATTTATTCAAAAATTATTTTTAAATTTTCCAATAAGCAAGTAACAATGAAGAAAAACTTTTCCTGGTGTGACGAAGTAAAACAATATTACAGTATTCCGCCCCACATTTGGGAATCAGCCCAACCCAGGTTTAATCCTGGAGATTGAACCAGCAAACCTGCTGCCTCATAGTGAAACATTTGGTTTCCACAGGTGGAAAACAGGAGAGTGGAGTTCTTGCTCTGCAACCTGTGGGGTTGGTCTGATGACCCGCACTGTGGCGTGCACCCATCGACCGTTTGCCGACTCCAACCGCACGGTGATTCTCGGGGAAGAGGATTGTCACCCCCCCAAGCCCAGTCCTGTCCAAGCCTGCAATCGCTTTGATTGTCCTCCTCTGTGGGACCTGCACCCTTGGGGACAGGTAGATTGACTCAAGTTGGAGGTTCCGTATAGTTTGAAAAGTTCTATCATTTTTATGTCTTGTGTTCTCTGCAGTGCTCCCAGAGTTGTGGCGGTGGGGTGCAGAGGAGGCGCGTGCTGTGCAAACAGCGGCTGGCGGATGGCAGCGTCCTTGAGCTGCCCGACTCCTTCTGTCCCTCCCGGAGGCCTCTGAGCCAGCAGCAATGTGGTAAAAAGGACTGTCCTCCTCACTGGATCACTACTGACTGGTCTCAGGTAGTTGTTTTCTTCTGTTTTTCTTCAGCTTATGGACTAAGCTGAATTAAATTAATCAACATATCAATGTGGGACACCTGTGCACTAGTCATACTCTCTAAGAAGCATATTAATGTGGCACACCTGTGCAATAATCATGCTGTCTAATAAGCATATTAATGTGGCACACCTGTGCAATAATCATGCTGTCTAATAAGCATATTAATGTGGCACACCTGTGCAATAATCACGCTGTCATTAAGCATCTTGATTATGGCACACCTGTGAGGTTGAATGGATTATCTTAACAGAGAAGTGCTCACTATTGCAGATTTAAACAGATTTTTCAACAATATTTGAGAGAATATGTTATTTTGTGCATACAGAAAGTGTTTCAGATTTTTAAGTTTTAAGTTCATAACAAATTGGAGCAAAAACAAGTGTTGCGTTTTTATTTTTTGTTGTGCGTAAATAAAGGTTTGCTAAACTCAACGCTACTTATTCTCATGTTTGTGCAGTGTTCAGTGACTTGTGGACATGGCATTCAGGCTCTACAAGCAGTCTGTAGGAAACAGGGAGCCAATGGACACTATTTGACCGTAGACCTCAAGAACTGTTCCAAGTTGGCCAAGCCCTCCAGATTCCGACCCTGTTTTCCTGGGAATTGTGAAGGTAAAAGGAGCTTTGGTGATGTTTGTCATGTCTAACAGAAAAGGCTTTCCATAAATACTATAAACAAATTTAGTTGCAGACTCACTGAGGCCGAATCCCATCCAGCTCCCCTTGAAGAAGGTGTACATCCAGTGGAGGAAGACTAAAAGGGTGCACCTGGTGGTTGGAGGTTATGCCTACCTTCTGCCTTGGACAACTTTAGTCCTTCGCTGCCCATCGGGAAGCTTCCGCAAAGGTCACATTCGATGGCTGAAGGATGGGAAGCCTTTGGTGAATCTGTCCGTCACTTCCCAGGGATACATGAAGATCCAGCAGGTTCAACCGTCTGATGCGGGGGTGTACACGTGTGTCACAGGTCAGGCTCAGGAACATTTCGCTCTACTGATAATCGGCAGCAAACAGAAGCTTTTCGCTCCAGAGTCTTTGCTGGTCGAAAGTAGTAAAAATTGGCGTCCAGCATCACCAAGAGGAGGTCCTCAGGAGCTACCGGTCTCCCTAAATACATATGACAACCTGGTAGGCCTTCTGCTTGGACTTAAAAGCTCTTTCCAAAATGAGAAATACCTTGCGAGCAAGCCCCACTGGAGTCAGATGAACAGATCAACAGATGGAAGAAGCTCAGAGTTTTCCATCCCAGTGTTGCTCACGGCTGATATCCAGAGGCTGGATGAGGTCATCTCTGAAGGCCTCAGAGGAGCTCAAGCAGAACGGCTCGTCGCTCAGCTGCTAAACGAGCTCATCACCACTCAAGGAGACACCAATGAGTCCAGCTTGCACCCTACGGAAAGAGCGGCATCTTCCACTGAAGGACCACTCGATAACAAACCCAACATCAAAGCCCACACGTCCAGAGCTAAAAGCCCGGTGATAATCCAGAGGTCGAAGAAGGTCGGCTCGTCTCCCGCGTCTGAATCTGTCGTGTATTTGGGAGCACCGGTCGTGCTGCAGAAAGCTGTCGCTACTTTGGAGTTAAGGTGCGAGGCTCTGGGGGAACCCCACCCATCCGTGACATGGAGTAAAAATGGAAAAGAGGTGCAGCTGAGCAGCAGGTAGATAATGCAGTTTGACCTCCAAAGCTAATTCATAATAAATCAGCTGACGAGGATTTGGTCTTTGTGTTGGTAGAGTAGACCTGTTACCCAGCGGGACGCTGAGGATCCAGTCCCCTGGCAAAGGAGACGAGGGTCTGTACACCTGCACAGCCAGAAACTATCTTGGAAGCGCATCTCTCTCATCCTACCTGCAGATAACAAGTAAGGAGCCAAAACTTTTCCCTATTAAACACCGATAAAAATTGTGTTTTTAATGTTTTTGTTACATTTTTCTCATGATAGAGGACAAAAAAATGTCAGCTTAAAGTAGTATCTGTGTGTTTCTNNAAAAAAAAAAAAAAAAAAAAACGTTGAAAAAAGATCATATTTGGATCGTCAGTCAATCAGTAACATCCCATAATACATATCTTTTACAGTTTCTTTTTTATTTTTATTTCTGGAAATTACTTTTTGTTTTCTAAAACATTTCTTTTTTATTTTGTTTCTTTTCTTTTGGCTGATTTGTAGATGTGATTTGCCCTTCAGGGCCACCGTAGTTTTGAGCAAGTGCTCTGGAAATAAAAAGGAAAAATCTGCTTGGCTTATTCCAAAAATTGAAGATGAGTTTTTTGTGACTTATACATTCTGGTGGTAAAAACATCTGAGCTTTCTCAGAAACAGACAGGCAGAAGAGCACAGCGCACATGTTCCACCTCGCTCTGGATCCGCCTGAGTCAGTGACGGGGAATGTCCGGCGCTCGTCACAGCTCTGAGCGGCGCTGACCTTCGTCTCCGTGAAGCGTGATCGCTCACCAGATTGCTGTGTTGTCATCAAAGCGCCGCCGTTTGTGGGCTTCCTGATGCTGTTGCACTTTTCCTTCCCATACGGCAACAATTAGAGGTTCCAGGCAACGTTTCAAAGGAGATTAACTGAGCGCGCTCAGTTTGGCTAATCTAAACAGAAAGGATAAGGAGTCTGAAAAAGTCCTAACTGTATTTTCCTATGTTTTAGGTTCAAGTTATGGGTTGTTGAATACTTTAAATACTTAGAAGTAGGGAGAAAAAAGGGGAATAAATACATATAAAGGTTTAATTTAAATTTTAGCCTAAAAGAATGATTGATTTTAGGATTTTCTTTGCATTGCTCATGGTTTTTCTTTTAAATCCTGGATCTTTAAGTTGTGCGTTTGATTTCCAGGTGGAAAAGGAAAAAGCTGTGTCCACAGCAACAGGACGGGAGGATCTTGTTCAGAGAGGAGTAACAGCAGCCAGTCAGCAGAGCTTTGCGCAGGACAAGGCTGCCACCTCAGGTCTGCCGCCACTACTACACCCTTTTCTTTCATTTCATGTAAAAACTGCTTCACATTTGCTGACTCTGCTTGGGGTTTGCTCAGGTGGCGTCTGGACGCTTGGTCGTCTTGCTCCGCCTCCTGTGGAGGTGGATCCCAAACCAGGAGGCTCCGCTGCTTGAAGGGTCCCGTGGGGCGTTCGAGGGAAGTGGAGGTCCGGCAGTGCCTTTTGACGGGAAGGAGACCCGCTAATACGAGGCTGTGCAACGTGGTTCCCTGTGCCAGATGGGCAACCACGTCCTGGGGTTTGGTGAGTCCACTTCCACTTGAGATTTTTTTGTTTATCTTTTGATCTATTGGAAAAGCGTTCCCAATGTTGGGACAGTTTCTGCCCCTGATTCACTATGATTATGATGAATAGAGAAAAACTCGGAAATGCTACAATTTTCTTTATAAATGTCAGAAAAAGCAGAAAAAGGTCACAAGAACATTTACCAAAGCAAAAAAAAAAAACACGTCTTTTTCATCTTTATTATTTATTTATTTTTATCTCATTTGCTGTTCAGTGTCATGGACAGTGTGTGGGTCCCAGTTTGGCGACGCAGCATCGACACGTTTACTGCCAAAACACAAACGGCACCAAGGTTTCCTCCAGGATGTGCAGTGCGTTCAGGAGGTGGGTTTCTGACCATACACGGATATTTTTAAGTGAATTTCTAGTAAAGTCTCTCTTGTCTGCCTCTGTAGGCCGAGTTCTGTGAAGAACTGTTCCACAGAAGCGTGCGCACTCCGCTGGCATGTCGGTGCGTGGACACAGTGCACTGCCACCTGTGGGAGACATGGTTTCCAGTCACGCCTAGTGACCTGCAAACACCACCGCACCGGCAAGACCGCACGGGAACACCACTGCATGTGGAGGCCTCGGCCTCCCAGCTGGCAGCGCTGCAATATTCTGTCCTGCAGTAGAAGTAAGCCAGCTAAAGCAACTGTTTTCAGGCCATGAACCTGTTCAATGTCAGATAAAACAATATTTTCATGGCCCATCCTGTATGAGGTGTGCAATATTTTTTTTTTACATTAAATTATACATATATGATACAATATTATATATTATTGAGCCTTGTACAGGCTGGTCTGTGATGTCTGATGTTAAATCTGTCCACGGCCTGAAAAATGTTAGACATTATTTTTTAAAGATGTTTTAATTACATTCACTGTTACTGTACAGTATTAAAGTGCTTTGCTGATATCTGCAGAAACACAAAAACAGAGGATTAAGACGGAAAAAAAAAATCAAGTGATTTAAAACATAAATAGAAAGGAAAAATATTAATTAATCAAATGTAAAAAATAAGAAATATTACATTAATAATCAAAATAATTGATGAATTTAGTCAAATACAAAAAAGGAAAAAAAAATTCTCCCAAAAAACTGTAACAGAAGAATTTCTTCAATTATAAAATTGTGATCTTACCATAAGAGCTATTTTCCTAGTTATGCGTTATAGCACTCATTTTTGCGTATTTTTGCTCCGTTGTCTGTATTAATTTTCTACTTGAAGATTTGAATCTCAAAGCTAACGAGTTCTGAAATTTTATTTTGTCCGTGGCATACAGATTTCTCCAAAATCTCAAAAGTATTAATATTACACTCAACTTTATCTGTTTTCACAACTAAAAAATGTTTCATTTTATATTGATACAAGTATTGCCAAATGAAGTATCGTTGAATCGATATTTCTTTAAACTATAAAGCATGAAAAAGTACATTTGTTCCATTTTTATAATAAAAAATGAATGCTCCGGTGTTTATCAAACTCTTAGTTTTGATGTCATAAATATAAAGGTCGTATTTCCACACACCAGTATGAAATGGATTTTTTTTTTAGGTGATTAAAAGCTGAATTAGAAGGTAGGTGGATGGATTTCCCCACTGACTTCTGTGCAATAAATTTCTACAACTCCTAAAATGAAATAGTAAAACATCATCAAACACTGATGTTTACAATAGTAAATGAGGACATGTCAATACTACAGTGTTCCCGTCTTTACCCTGAAGTTGAAAACTGGAATTTCTCCACTGTCATTGTAGCGGGAGAGTGTCAAGACAGCACCCGGTACTGTGAGAAGGTCCGTCAGCTGGAGCTCTGCCCGCTGCCCCAGTTTAAGCGGCGCTGTTGTGTGTCGTGCCGAAACACCTGAGGCGGCGGCGGCGGCGGCATGGGAATGTACACGAGTCCTGGACTGTTTAGGGAAGACTCTAAAGCTTCGTCCTCTCCTGTCCTCACTGAGTCTGGGATGGATGAGTGTGGAGGAACGTTTGAATGTTTTCCTTTTTCTCATAACCAAAGTGGTTTTGACGTTCCCCTTTTTTTGCCAGTGTAAGACTGCAAAACAGGTTTTCTTCCTTGAGAGCACCAAAAAAATGAAGAACTTGCTGTTTTGTTCTCATTGTTCTAACATTTAAAAATCTTCCCTTTCAAAATAAAAGAAAAAAAAGTGAAACTTCCGAAAGGGGAAGTGACATATCAACAGCTGGCCCGCCAACGTGGATGATATCACGAATAGTTTTAGGGTTTTTTTCTGGGGCAGCAGTGAATAACAGACCGGAAAACACCTTAAGTTGTGGTTTCACTATTAAAAAATAATCTTTCAGCTGCTCTTCGTGTATAAGCAAAACCTTACGTTTTTACACCCTTTCTGAAACATTTAGCCATTAACATCCTCCATCAGTCTTAAGCTACGTTCACACCGAGGAAGTGATGCGCGTTCAAGAACACGCTAAAATTATACGTAGTCCATGGTGTTCACACTGGACAAGCAGGGATTGGCTCCTTTTTCTTTTTCTACTGTTAACTAGCGGATGACCGCCACCTAAAGTTGGAAGAAGCTTAGTGCAAATCTTCCAAATCTCACTATAGGCTTTTTTTTCCGCAGCTCTATTCCAATACATAAAAGATTTGGTTCGAATTTGGCCAGACACAAACTGCAATTATTAATGTTTCCTCCATGATCAGTTTTCTAGTGGTTGGTACTATCGTCGCCATCTTTATGGCTCCACCAAATCCAAGTCCCTGATTGGTCAAAAACCAACTCGTTTAACTTTCAACGCTCATTCATTGTTTTGAGTCTCAAAACGTTGGTAAAAACTTGCGTACCAACACAAGAATGCGAGAAACTGCCATTTACTCGTGTTTACACAGATTTTTCATTCACAGTTGCCACTTTAACTCGTGTTGCCGAGGCCGGTGTGAACCTAGCTTAACACGCTCATGATTTCAGAGACATTTTTCTAACTTGATCCACCTTACACTCATGATTCTGTGAAAGAAAATTTAATTTTGGGAAAACCACTGGACTTCACTTAAATTCAGCGACACAAACTCTCCATATTTGTTGAGAAAAGCAACACAATGCTGCTGAAGAAGTGAAAAGATTGGACCCAAATATTCCGATTTAGCGCGAAGTGAATCTCAGTCCAAGTTAGAATTAATGTTGGATTTACACTGGTCCGTCTGCGCTACGTCATAGGCACGTCACCTTAAATATAAAATATAAAAGGCTTTTATTTTGAAATGCGAACCTATTTCCTGTTTATCCGGCTTTTTGCAGCAAAATTGAAGCGTTGGGGAACGACGTAGATATGACGAAGGCAATGTTTTTTGGTCAATGCAACGAGCGTGTACCTTAGACGGACCCGTGGAAATCCACCTTAATCGTAGGCAGAATTGCAGCTTTTGAACAAGAATAGGTGTGAATGGGGTTGCACTACTGGTAAAGTTGTGTGGGGAAAAAAAAACTTTTTTTGCACTCAAACTCATCAAAGCTTTGTTAAAAACACAGCTTGCTGAGGTTATTTTAATAGTTTTGTGACTTTTATATAAATATAAATATCTGTTTAACCACTTTGTGTTGAAGCTTCCCGTTGTTCCCCATCATTCTGTGGAGCTCTTCTGTAATGTGTTTTCTAACCTGGCTCTTTGCTCACACGGTGTTTTACACCAAAGGGAACTTTTACTGATGAGTCGGCGTTCCGTCATCGGTCGAGCGGGGTTTTGCACTTTTACCCTCACCGTGTCCTGGGTCATCATCTGGAGTATTTTAGCAGGAAAGATGGATTGGGGTGTTGATACTTGCTTTTAAACTTGTGTAGATATTTTTTTATGTTACTATTTATTTTTATGACTTTTTTTGTGCATAGCTGTGTAAATAGTAGCTGGGATAGGGTTTGAAGCATTTATGTCCCTGAAGCTCTTTGTGTGTTTTGAAGTGTGTTGCTCTCTCCTTTGTTCAAAAAATAAACACATTCCTTTTTTTGTTCTTACTTACTGGTTGTTGTGTTTTTTTTTTTGTTTTATTGGTTTGTTTTCATTTTTTTTTTCATTCCTGGATCATCAACTCATTTCAGCGTTGCGCTGTCATGACATGTTCCACGATTAGATAAAGGTTCAGTCACTTCCTCTTTCTGTGTTTAAATCCATTCTGTTTTTCTAACTGAAAAGGGAAATGCCTCCACAAAAAGCTCAAGCTGGAGGAAGAGTCTTAATCTCTACAAGTCCGACTGCAGCCGATTTTCTTTATTTTGACTGTCGTTTGAAATGAAAGATGTTGGAAAAGGATGTTCATAACTCCTGTTTGACAACGATAAAAGGGCTGAGAGTCTCCCTCGTGAATGAACTGGAGGAGCAGATCGACTCTCTGCTGGAGGTTTTGGTGTTTCGGAAGGTGTTCAATCGAGATGACCGTGAGGACGTGTTGGCTCAGCCGGGACCCCGAAGGAGAGTCAGGAAGGTGTTGGATATTCTGGAGTGCAAAGGCGAGGAGGCGGCACAGCTTTTTCTCTCCATCAGATGTCATCACCAGGTTTTTAGCAAAACCAAAGCAGCAGGGCTGCAGGGTTTAGGTACGCGGCACCACACTCTGACATGCAGTTTTTTTTATTTACTCACTACACTCATGGTGAAAACTTTACTTTATGTTAGAAACTTTCAGCTCCGGAGCCACATTTAACTCTTTTACTCATTTGTTGTGTCTCTCTGGTTAAAGAATAGCAAGTTTTTATTTTTTAAAGTACTAAAAAAAATTTAAAAAGGGTAGAGTAACGTATCACTGACTACAGTACCCATAATGCTCCAATAAACAAGTTGGACTAAAACATTTTGACAGAATTTTCCAATAATGGTGAAGCACTTAAAATTAATTGGAGGTCAGTAGGCACAACCAGACTTCCGGTGCACTGGATAATAAGACAACTTTTCTATTTGTGGGCCTTAATGTTTGAAAAATACTGTAAGGATCACTTAATTAGCTCCGCTAATTCAAAATGTACAAATTTCTGACTGAAATGCATCACAAATTGTAATATATATATATATATATATATATATATTTTTATCTATCATCGCTCACAACACATGACTTACTACTATTTTTGTTGTACTAAGATGATTTTGTGACACAGGGTCTTTTATTTTGAAAGGAAGCCTGGTGAACCTCTGTCAAAAGTTATTTCATATTTAAACAAAAAAATGTTTTCTTTATGCAAAAAAAAACAACATTGTATTTGCATTTATCGTAGTAGCAATAAAAAGCAAATCAGTGTCTTAATTTCATAATGGCTCTTTAAGACAACTGTGGTAGAAGATTTATCGCTTTCATTGGTTCGAAAATAACTTATCCTGTTATATTACAACTGAAAAGGCGAGTTTAGTTAAAAAAAAATACTTGTTTTGTTCAAAAACTTTAAAAATTTGTTTTTTTTTTTAATCAAAATAAATGTAGTCCCACTACGTCTAGTTTCTATGTCACAAATAGGCTTTTTTT
>NC_050529.1:11582722-11595511 GCF_002922805.2 Oryzias melastigma | reverse complement strand
TGTGGTAGAAGATTTATCGCTTTCATTGGTTCGAAAATAACTTATCCTGTTATATTACAACTGAAAAGGCGAGTTTAGTTAAAAAAATACTTGTTTTGTTCAAAAACTTTAAAAAAATTTTTTTTTTTTTATCAAAATAAATGAAGTCCCACTACGTCTAGTTTCTATGTCACAAATAGGCTTTTTTTCAAGTTGCTTTTTTTGTCTGATTTGAATAAAGAAATACTTAGAAATGCAATTTTTAGCTTAGTTTTCTTTATTTTTGTCCTCCATCCTCAGAAAAATGCCACAAGAACATGTTAAAAACATCTAAAAAACATGAGGTGGGTCTTTTTAATGTAAAAAAAATAAAATTTGTTTTGCAGAGTACAACAAAGTCTGCCAAAAGCACAAAGACGTTTTAAAGCGCAGGAGTGAGAGCATGCTCTTTCACAACAGCCGACATGGCGAGAAAATCCTTTTCCCGGAACACTACGTTAACCTCCTGCTCGTTGACGGACACCAGGCGTTGGAGGTCAAAAAGCACGAGGTCCTCACTTTTGGACAGAAGCGGTTGTGTTTGAAGCAGAGGTTGATATCGCAGAGGACAATTGCGCCTTCGGAGCTGTTCTCGAGAGCAAACGGAGCGCGTCCTGTCAAGAAAGTTCTAGTGACGGGGGTTGCTGGGATTGGGAAAACCATGCTGGTGCAGAAAATCCTCTTCAACTTTGGGGGGAGTGAGGACTATCTGGCGTTTGACTTCATTATTCATATGAGCTTTCGAGACTTGAACCTTGTTGAGAAACCCACCAACTTCAGAGATTTGGTTCTACGCAAGAACAAGCACCTCGCTAAAGAACTGGACACAATCCTCACCTGCGATGACAAACTGCTGATCATCTTGGATGGTTTTGATGAGTTCCGACACTACAGGAGCTGCGACGCTGACGTGTTTGTGACAGAACCGGATGAAGAAGCAGCACTAACGGATATTTTGGGGAGTTTGTTGCTTGGTGAACTGCTGCCGAGGGCTTCCGTCTTGCTCACAAGTCGGCCTGCTGCTACCAACCACATCCCAGTGGGCTGCATTGACCGATTTGTTCTCATCGATGGTTTCTCTTTGACAGAAGTTCATGATTTCTTCTCACGATACTTTCAAGATCCTGCACTAGCTAGCAGCATGTTTGCAGCTGTATTAGCCAATGAGCTTATGCTGACGCTGTGCTACATACCTGCCTTTTGCTGCATTGTTTGCTGCATCCTCAAACAGAGCAAAGATCTTTCCGGAGAAAGCCCGAAGACAATGACAGATATCTATGTCCATTATCTTGTGGCTATGCTTCATTCTCACACAAAAAGGGGAGCTCAAACGGACCACCAAGGAAGCACCCAGCAGTTGTCCGACACTGTTCTGAAGTTGGGTAAACTTGCTTATCAAAAGCTGATGGAGCACCAAACCCTGTTCTACAGCAGCGACCAAGAAATCGCAGCTCTAGAGGGTTGCGGTTTTCTAAGCACCTTCCTGGACAAGATGGTTGCACAAGAGCCCGGCTACACCGAGGAGGTATTCTCCTTCGCCCACCTCACTATTCAAGAGTTTTTTGCTGCGCTTTACTGTGCAGTGACTGATCAGCCTTTACCCGACGAATCTCTGAGCAGTCTCGGAGAGGTGGCAAACGGCCACTTGGATCTGTTCAATCGCTTCCTGTCGGGAATCTTGTCCAACCGAAATGCGGCTGTTCTGCTGAGGCAAGTTGGGTTGCGCTGCTGCAAAGAAAAAGCTGAAGCCTACCGCTACAAAATCGTCTCAGATCTCACAAAGTCTTGTGAAAACGGGGCCCACATTCTTAATTCTTTGCACTGCCTTTTTGAGCAACAAGACCCTTCGATAGCCCTGGCAGTGCGGCCAGTGAAACTACAAATAAATGTCAGCGATGAGACGCTTTCTCATACGGATTACAACGCCTTGAAGTACTTCCTCAACCTAACAAAGGGCCAAATATCTGAGCTGGATCTTACAGGAACTGGAGTCAGCTGTGACACACTGAGAGATATTCAACCGCTCCTGGTTAGATGTGAGAGCCTTTGGTGAGTCCCAGGTAAATTATAGTTTTTTCATCAAAGGAGCCTATCAAGTGGAACTCATGCTCACTACACAAATTTTTCTTCAAGGCTTGGCGAAAACAACCTTGATATGGGTGCAGTTCAGGTCATTGCAGATGTCCTGAGAGTTTCAGACACAATCACCTACCTTGGGTAAGATTTGAAAGCGTCCAAAATACGGAAGATCTTCTCACCTTTAACCCTTTAACACTGGAGCTTTAGCTACGGTCAAAGAGCTTTGGTTGGTCAATGAGCCTGTTATTTAGGTGTTGCCGGCAACATCTCTTGTATTAAAGGGTTAAGCTGCTGTCTCTCCGATAATGGGTCATGCTTTCCATTCCTTATCAAGGCTTGGATGGTCGAACATTGGCGATGAAGAACTCCAGGAGCTTTGTAGCGCCATACAAATGAAGAAAACCCTTAAAGAGCTGTGGTAAGAAACTGTTTTTGACATATTTGAAGCTGTGGATAAGATCTAAGCCATTGGTGTCCAAACTTTTTGCAATTTGGGCCAGATTTTGAGAGGTGAATATGTTTGAGGCACAACCATTCAGGTTGAGGTTTTTTGAACTTTTTAAATGACATTAAATGCAAATAAAAAAATTGTTTATTTCTTCACATAGAAAACAAATACATCTAAATACATTTTCTACCAAAATAATTGTAATTTATTTAAATAAATTAGTCGTAGTTAGTGCGTTTCATCTAATAGTCCCTCTTGAATACAGCCACAGTTTCTTGGTATATTAGGCAGTTTTTTTGTATTTCACTGAAAATATATACCATTTTCCTCTTGTCCTGGAAGCAGTAACCCTCGCTTTTCTATTTTTTTTTTTTTACAATTGACATTTTAGAAATTAGATAGAACGTGTCACTGAAGGATCGTGCAATAGTGTTGCTACAAGTTTACAACAGATTGTTACATAAAAAATAGTTTTATAAAATGCTAGGGGTAGCATATTATTGCTATTAAAGGAGCTTGCAGGATAGTGGATACTTGAAGGCAGGCCATATTTTGCCCACAGGCTGGACTTCTGACATGCCCGGTCTAAATTGTTTATTACCATGTTAAATTATGTTTACACAGGATCGAAGGAAACAGAGTGACCCACAAAGGTCTGTTGTCACTCAAAAACTTGACTCCAGACCCTCTAAAAATAGTTGTGTGAGTGTTTTGGATTTTCACATCACAAATGCAGTGAATATGTTATGAATTTGTGTTTTTCTAATCCCTTTTTTGTATCATTTCCCTCCAGAGCCATATGGAATGATTTGTATGACACAAATCCGGAGTCTGTGCATACTCAAGAAAGCATTAAAGTAAATTTCACGGATGACGACATGTGGGATTCTTGGGGAGAGTGGGTCTTTAGGCGGTGTGAGGTCAGCAGTAATGAGAAGTTAGTGACGGTGCTCCACAAAGTTTGCAACATATCAGCGCAGTGCTTAGAAGCTCAGTGGGCAAAGGCTTTCTACAGGAAACTGTCAGAACTCATCAAGAGCAGGATGGAATGCTGCACTGAGGACGACATGTGCAAGAAACTCAAAAAGTTTGACAGCCTTTTCACCTGATGGGAAAGACCTTCGAGCATGTGCAGATGGGATGTTTTATATCTTACATATGATTATATTTTTTGTTTACTGTTTGAATAAAGTAAAAAGAAATGGTTACACCTGAAATAATGGGGATGCTGAATTGTGAAATATCTTACTGTCTTGTTTAATCATATAGTAAAAGTTGCTGAGTAAACTAAAGGTAAACATAACTTCGCCAAAATCCAAAACAATGATATACTAATAGAAAAAGGAAATGAAGAAATTATGTGAGATTCAAAAAGCGAAGTGGCCCGTACGGGGATCGAACCCGCGACCTTGGCGTTATTAGCACCACGCTCTAACCAACTGAGCTAACCGGCCATGCGTTTTCAGGAAAACTGTACTTGAATTGAAGATGGACAATCTCAGATGGAAAAATATGGAATATGTCAGATATCTTGTGTATATGTACTGAAATCCTTTTTTTATTTGATTGCATTTATTTATGGATGCTATTATCATTACTTTTATTTCTTTACTTTTTTTTTTTTTTACCGCTTTGGCTGTCCACATATTAAACGGGCTATATTTGTCACATATAGACATACTAGCTGATTGGCTATTTGTACTTCGTAGAGAAACAACATGTTTACCTGTATTTTTGTTTTTAAACCACTCATTTTAAGTGTTTACAATTTGAAGAAAATGCTTTCATGACAAATTTTTAAGGCTAGTTTGTGTCAATTTCAATAAAATAAAAACAACTATTGATGTGTATTTCTTTTTTTTCTCAAAAAGTGTAGTTTTCTAATAAAAATCGGTGCAGTATGGAACTTACCGGAAGTTGATTTTTTCCCCTGGCGGTCATTTGTGACGTCATCATCGAGCGACATCTCCATTCGAAGTAATCTGATGTTTGTCCATTAGCCGCAGTGTTTGTATTTTTGTTATTTTAGTATTAATGTGTGGCTTATAATATCTTTATACAGGTAAGCTGGCAATATTAACTACATTTTAAAAATAATTTAATTGACAGCTAAGCGGAACTTGGCTCGCTGGTAAAACTATTCCCAACAACAAAGTTTTGAAATGCTGCGAACTACAACAGCAGTAGAATTGGCTTTGAAGTCATTTAGATAATTGTTTTTGTCGTTATTCTATTATTTTCTCCTTTTAATTATATTTTCTGCCGATTATATTTGAAGGAGTTTATGTATTGTGTGTTTACATGGTTAACAACATACATTGGGTGTATTTAAACCCAAGATTCTAATGTAGCAAATAAACAATACACTAGCAAAAGTAGTCTCTTTTTTTATGCCTGTTATTTTTTTATATTCTTTTTAAACAAGGTTTTGGTTTGCATAGGGACTCTTATGTCTTAGGATGACTAACACAGACAAAGAGGAAGGTGCTGCTGCTGCTGCTGCAGCCAGCGACAAGCTGAAAGAGACGGAGAAGAAGAAGAGGTACCGGGTCAAACAGCTGCTGGGAGACGTGAAGAAGCAGGTGGAGTTCTGGTTTGGAGATGCCAACCTTCACAAGGACCGTTTCCTGAAAAAAATCATAGACGAGTCTGACGATGGATGTAAGGAGCCGCCAAGACCTAAATCGATTTTTCAGAGACTGTGATCTCTAACCTCCATGTGAATTGCCTTTCAGATGTTGACATATCTGTGTTGACGAGCTTCAACCGAATGAAGAAGCTGACAACGGACCCAAAGCTGATTGCCAGGGCACTGAAAAATTCTACTGTAGTGGAGGTAAATATTGTTATTTGTATGCAATGCTGCATCCTACAGAAACTTTTCTTTTCCCTTTAATAACATATTCAAAGTCACAGAGTATGTAGTCAGTTAAAATCTAAAACTATATGGCAACTATAACCTCCCAAAAATACAAAACTAGATCAAAGACGTCAATCAAAGCAGACATCAGAATCCAAATCCATAAAAAGACCCAACTTAATAATATAATTAATACAGAGACAAAAAAGAAAAGTAATGAAAAGGGAAAAAAGTCATTAGTTTGCATGAACAGTTAAACAATCATATTAAAGTAATTTTTAAGAAGCACAAAACTGGAGCTCATTAAAAAAAACAACATTTAAAAAGCCAATCATAAATCCTAACAACAAAAATGAACCAAATCACAATCATAATATCCAATATCCAGGGATATCCAAAGGACAATATGAAATTATGGGATGGCCACAGGAACTATGGCTTGGTGACTATTTTGTAACAAATCTGACAATTTTCACATTTTTGCACAATATGGGAAAAGAAAACTTTTGTTTAAGCGATATAAATGAAATTTCACACACACGCCATAAGGTTAAATCTGCAACCAAAACCAAACTTTTGTTTGCCTTTGACCTCAGAAAGAGGCCCCAACCCATAATTTCTCCTCCGCCCAAAAAAAAAAAAAAAAAAATCCCCTTTAGTACTTGCAAATGTCAAACTCCTCCTAAGGATTGCAATCTATCGCCTTGTAACTCTTCGAGCATCATAGGGAAGCTGCTTAGGGAAAAAATGTTTCTGTTAAAGTTTTTAGATTTGAACGTAGTGAACTTGGCGAGCTTGCACATTTACCACACTTTTGTGAAATTTTAGTACATGAATCCCTGCCTCAAGCTGAATGAAATGATATGACATATAAATATATCAGGAATGTGGACACAATTGACAGAAAATCTCTGTTGCTAAGGAAAATCAAAAATGTTCTTGGGCCGATTCTTCTAAAAATCACACAGACCCGTTCATCACCCACAGGTAACAAAAAAATAAAATTGTTGCTATGGAGGTAAAACATCAGAAAAGATGCCATTTTGAAAAATATGTTTTTTTTCCTCCATAAAATTCCCACATCCAGTTATGACCAGAGGGGGGGAGTTAGGGACGTGGTTTTGATTATAGTTCCAAAAAAAGTTAGTTCTGATTTAATATGAATTCATTCACTAATGAGTTGGGTTTTGTTTTTCTTTTGCCTGTTAGGTTAACCTTGAAGGAAACAAAGTCAGGCGTCAACATCCGCTTGGAGACTCCCCCGTCAACAGCGACAGCTGCACCGTCTACGTGGTAAAACTACTGTTGTTGCCTCAGCTGAAAACGTTTTTTAACAAATATTTACTCATAGGTTTTCAACATTTTTCTAAGGAACTTCTACCCAAGGATGTGTCCCACAGCTGGATAGAGAGAGTGTTCTCCAAATGTGGGAATGTGTTGTATGTTAGCATACCCAGATACAAGTCGACGGGCGACTCCAAGGGGTTTGCCTTTGTGGAATTTGAGAACGAAGAACAAGCGCAGAAAGCAATTGAGGTGAACTTTTGTATTCATGTCTGTTTTACTTTTAAATAAAACACTGTCACCTAAACTTACATTCGATCTCTGATTAAAGATGCTGAACAACCCTCCTGAGGATGCTCCCAGGAAGCCAGGGATTTTTCCCAAGACTCTACATAGGAAGCCAATTCCTATCACCGGTAAGAGAGCTCTTTCCTACATTACAGCTCATTCAGCCTCAGTATATAGCAGTAAGAAGGTGTTTATCAGTTTGGCTTTGCTGGTACTTTCCTATACCTTTTTCCTATTAAATCAGCCAACATTGTTTTTTTTTTTTAAGGAACAAAAACAAATGAATGAAAGCAGAAACCATCTTCCGTTCTTTGTTTTTAAAAGCATTTGCAGTAGAACTCTGTTTTAAATGGGGTAAGCCTAAGTTTTGTTTTCCAGCTGCTTACAATTTGCATTAAAAGTAGGAACTTGGCTGGTTAGCAGGTCAGCTAATGTGGATGGATTTTTTTTTATATCAGCTCATAAGAAGCATGAGTAGTCAAGCCTTTTCAAAGACAAAATCATTCTCTTCTAAGTGGTCTAGAAAGTGTTTAAACCCTTTTCCTGTGTGGTTGTTTCATAGATTCTGAACGGCCCTAAAAAGGTGTTTTAAATTTTAACTTGGGGAAAAATAATTTAATGGATTCTACTTTTCAAGTTTCTAGTGATGAGGAATTGGTTGAGACCAGTGCCTGTATACAAGAACTGGACTGAGGGAGTGTGATGTCACACATAGAAAATTTCTTTCTTCTTGGCTGCAATGAACTGAAATTAATTTAGTTGGCATTTTTTAGGATATAAACAGTGCCATGTTTGAGCTAGATGATCTCAGTTGGTTTGAGTCATCGTTTCTATGGCAACCAACTCCACATCCCCTACTACTTAATAGCGGGCTTTGGAGAATCCATCAAATGTTGTAAATGTTGGACTACTCTATCTGATTGGTCTGTTCATGGCTTGAACTACAGAAAAAAAAGAAAAAAATAGAATTAATAAGAACATTTAAATAAAAGAAATTAAAGCAAGAATGGTTATTGTGACAAATAGAACGACTGAGTAATAGCTGTTTATTTCTCAATAGAAGTCTATGGGATTTTGGCTTTTTTGGAGCCAGTGGGTACTTCCTGTTTGAAATCCCAAAGGGGTGGAGCCACTCAGTCCAGTTCTCATATACAGTAAAAGTGTTTTTCTTTTGAGCTGAAGTGACTTTCTCCACTGTGAGATAAATAAAGTTGAATTCAATTTATTTGAGTTTGAGAAGTAGACACGGTTTTACTGCCAAAGTTAAGACCTTCTATTGTTTTGAAAAACTCAATAAGTTTGAACTTATTGGTTAAAAACCTGCTTCTGATTGACTGCTACTTTCTGTTTCAATGGTTGACATACTGCAGGTGAAGAAGAGGAGAAGAAAAAGCGTAAGAAGAAAAAGAAGAAAGATGCTTCCACAGCCCGGATGTCTGCAGGAGAAGTTAAGGAGATGGAGACCGAAGCCCCTCAGCCAAAGAGGAAACACTCGGCAGCTAAAGAGTCTGATAAAAAACTCCAGAGCACGGAGAAAGAGCAGACTAAAGTGTCCGAGAAGAAGCGGCGCCGCTCTCAGACTGCGGAGGGATCTGAGAGTGAAGTACCATCAAAGATTAGAAAAACCAGCCACAGCGAATCCGAAGAGAAAGAGAAAGAAAAGAGCGGTGACCAACTTTTTAATTCTCTTGTCTTTTGACACACGTCCGTGTGACTCTGAGTTGCCTAACAGACGTGGGTGAGGAGCTGCTGACTTCA
The DNA here is from genome assembly GCF_002922805.2 of Oryzias melastigma. NCBI lineage: Eukaryota > Metazoa > Chordata > Actinopteri > Beloniformes > Adrianichthyidae > Oryzias > Oryzias melastigma. Next base: position 11,586,776 of record NC_050529.1, on the reverse strand, counting down.
TGGTGTAATTTTCCGCTTCTCGTAGATTTAGCCACTGAAGGCGATGCAGAGGGAGATGTGGAGAAGGGAAACGAGAACGGCGACGATTCCGCCGTGAAGGCCAAGAGGAAGCGGAAAAAGAAACACAAAGAAAAACTGAAAATCGGAGAAGAAGTCATTCCACTACGAGTTTTATTGAAGTTAGCAGCAACTCATGTTTTGACGATTAGCTATGATCACAGTCCCAGTTTGATCTTATTTTATGTACTCCTTTTATTAAGGAAAGAGTGGCTCCAGCTGAAGCAGGAGTATCTGGCTCTGCAGAAGAGCAGCATGTCGTCCTTGAAGAGGTGCATCAATAAGATTGATAGCAAAGAGCAGGGAAGCACTGAAGACAGGAGCGGTGAGTGACACATGACTCGTGAATGACGTCTCATGATTTTAGATGCCCTTTACTTCTCCTTCCGTGCGTTTTGTGAGTCAGGGGGGGGTTTGGTCTGACTGTTTTTTCGAAATAAGTCACACTTTTGTCATTTCAGTCTTGAGTTTTCTCTGACATTTGGATATGGACTGGATATAGAGGATATGCATAGAAAAATATTTTTGAGTATTTATTTATGCAAATCGTTCAAAGTTCCGTTTCTAACATCTTGTTGCATGTGCCTAATAATATTTTATGTCCAAACAAAATTTTCTCAAAGTGTATTTCTATTAAAATGTAATATTATTTTATTTTCTTTACCTTCAGTTAAAACCAAAAAAGAAAACAACCAGAGTCCTCAGTTTGTCAGCGGCGTCATCATGAAGATTACAGACAGCAAACCTCTACCAGCAAGGAAGATCCTCAAAGTGCTGAACCCTTTTATGGCTTCTTTTTATTATTTGAAGTTGCAGTTTGTCACCAAAATTTAATCAAAACGCAGCTTTTCTTCTCTGTGGGAGAAGTGTTTTGGTTGTAAAAGATGTCATTGTTGTGTGCAGGAGACTCTCTGCCAAGTATCCAAAGTGGCGTACGTTGACCTCCTGGATGGAGATTCAGAGTGTTATATCCGCTTTTGCACACCGGAGGGCGCCAAAGCGGTGTGTGATGCCAGAGCAGAGCTGCAGAAGGAGCACAGCTGGAAACTTGAGATTCTAGCAGGTGTGAGAGGACTCCTCCAGTCGGTAGGTTTTTGAACTTGATCTTTTTTCTTTTTAGCTCAGGTTTGCTCTCTTCTTTCTGCTAAAGGAGATCATGAGCAGCGGTATTGGCAGAAGATCCTCGTGGACCGGCAGGTGAAGCTGAATCGCCCCAGAGAGAAGAGGAGGGGCACAGAAAAGGTGAAATACAGTCGCATGTCGTGGTGCATCTAGGGTCTGAAATTAATACTCGCTTGTTGTCAATTGCACATATTTTATTTTTTATTTTTGGTTTGTTGAGTAAAAGTTATAGGGAGCGAGTAAATGAGCTAAATTTGTACGTTTATTAGCCTCTTTATGGTCATTTTTTCATGCATAGGATATTTAAAATTATTTTTATGTGTTTATTTTTTTATTTTATATAAATACTTAATTGAAATTATTTTTTCAAATTAAAAAACTAATTAATAGGATTTATAAAATGTATTTTCTAAATAATGTGACAAGAATCCAATTTGAATGAAACTTTATTAGCCGCTTCTTCGTAACATTACAGAGCTCTTCCCCTCATAAGATCATTGCTTCTATTGTCAATGGCATGATGGCGAAAACTGAAGGAGTGACTTAGAAAACATGCTTTAAAACTTTAAAACGTGACTTTCTCTTTGTGTTTAACATCATTGTATACAATGTCATAATTTGGCCTGCAGATATTTATATTGGTGGATCAAAAATTAAATTTCTGCCACTGGGTGGAGGTGATTATCAAATAGAAACTATCTTTTGCTTAAGCTTTTAAAGAACTCATCTAATCTTATTTCTGATCTCCCTTCAGCTCATTTCTAAAGCCGAAAAAATCATGATGGCAAGAGCTAAGGAGGAAAACAAACACATCCGCTTCGAGGAGGACTGACGGCTGCACAGGATGTTTCCCTTCCTAGAGGAGGACTTGAATGGTTTTAAGTAGTTTCTGTCCTTTTTTATTTGTTGTTTTGGCACTAGAGTTCCAAAAATGCCATGTACTGCTAATGAAGCTGCTTTAAGAGCTTTCTTTACCAGGTTAATGTGTGTTTACAGCAGTCCTGTATAGATACTACATGTACATGAACTATTGTTTTTTTTTCTAATAAAAAGCCAGAATTTCATGATCAGTGTTTGTTTTAAATTCAGACACACTCCGGTTATTCTTTGATCCGCTTTCAAAGCGTTCCCACTGGTCTTTTGATTATGATTTTACCGTTTTTAGCCAAAATCAATAAGTTTTCTAGGACATAGTTTCTACAGAGCAGCAGGATTTCATTAGAAATTCACCTCCGAATTGTGGGTGATGCAGAGCAACCCCGCCCCCTTTCCCCACCTCATAGCTGACAGCTCAGAGCAGGGAGCTTCTGGCTTGTAAAACACTCAGAAATGCAATTTTGGGCTTAATTCTCCTAATATAATACCTCAAGTAGTTGTTAAAAACACTTTTTTTTCTATGAGTTTGATGTTTCATGAAAAAAAAAAGGTTTGCACATATCAGGTCAGTTTGTTTTAATCAGAACAGTCCAGGAAACGCTTCACTCTGCAAACGACTGATGCAGGCTGATGGAGCATTTCAAGACGGAGACCCTTTTCCTGTCTCGAGGAGGCTGGTTGTTACAGCTCTGGTTTTTGGCCGATTGAAGTTTCCCCCCTGAAACCTCCTTGTTTGTCTGGATAGCAGGGGCGGGCTGTGGCGCAGTTTTCCGGGTGTCCTCCCGCGGCGCCTGGATCGCCGTCTTGCCTTTCTCTGCAAATCGCACAGACATGGCGCCTTTTTCCTCGCTTGCCTTCGGTGACTGGTGTTTGCGCTCTGCTGCTGGATTAGCCTCTTGGAACTGGGAGTGGAGCTTCATGGTCAGAGCCTTCACAGACTCTCGGACTTCATCTGGAAGGAAATGACCGCTGCCGGTCCAGGCCGCAAACCAGCTGTCCTGAGGCTGATCTGCAGTGGTGGAAAAATCCAGCCTGTAGCCGGTGACCTTTTCAGAGTGTCCCTCGTCTTTTGGTAACAGTACGGCCTTCTGCTTAGACTTCTTGATATCCAAAGGAACAAGTCCAGAGGAAACTTTTAAGTTCCCTTCATGCTTCTGTAGACAACACCTGTCTCCCTTTCTAGCTCGATAGTCACCTGAAAAATTTACAAATTTATGGCAAAATCGAATTAAAAACCATTGATTATGAGAAAAAGAGTGTCTCATTTTCTTGCCTGTGTAAGTGGTTGTGTAGTCAGTCTTGTTGTTGTTGTTGGTCTCCCGCTGTGGTGCAGAGGGTTGTTTTGGTGGAGTCTGCAGCTGGGCAGCATTTTGGACCTGGGGTTCCGTTTTGTTGTCTTTGAAGAAACAAAACGATCTGAAACAGATGAGGGAAAGGTTTAGAGGTTAGCTTGTTATTCTACAAAGCATAAAGTGGATAAAAAGAGACAAAACTGAAGACAGAATTAAAAAAAAAGCAGAATTCAACTTACTTAAATGAGGCACATCCTTCGAGGCTTGGCGGGAGGAAGCGGGCCTGATACTCGGTGGCCAGGAACATAGTTCTGTGAAAAGACGTGTCATAAAGATGTTTTAAGAGGAAAACCTTCAACTTTTCCTAAAAAATAAAAACAAACAAAAAAAACAACTTTGTTTTTTTCCTTTCTCAAATGTCATATTTTATTTGTCAATATTGCATCTTTTTTTCTTTTAAATTCAATTTTACGTTTTCATCTTAAAATATGATTTTTTTGGGCTAAGTTTGTCATTCATTATTTATCATATCTCCTTTAAATCAATAAAAAACAAAAACAATACATATCAAATAGTTCAGAATGCAATACGGGTGGAGCACGCATTGCATTCTGGGATATAGGGCCAGGAGGTAATGCTTTTTTAAACTTTATTGAATACAAACAGATTTACAGAACGTGAAACAAACGGAGAAACTTCCGATGATG
>NC_050529.1:11564539-11582203 GCF_002922805.2 Oryzias melastigma | reverse complement strand
CAAACAGATTTACAGAATGTTAAACAAACGGAGAAACTTCCGACGATGAACTATACAAGCAGCTAGCTTGATACTTGAAATAAACTTTTAAAAAATGTTTCTCTCTTCAACATCGACTCAACTTTTAGAGGTAAAAATTAAGTCTTTGGCAGTTTATGTTGCTATTTTATATTATTCTAAATGAGGATGTTTAAAACATTGGTAGTGATGACAAAAAATACATTTTTTTGGCTTAAATTTCCTGTATTATTTTGAAAACTTTAAATAAAGAGAGACACATACTTTAAAATGTTAAAAGTGAACAAGACAAACTTATGAGTTTTATCTTTTAAAAAATCTTAATAATTGAAATTAAAATGGGAAAAGCGATTTACTAGTATTTGAAAAAACGATACATTTTAATGTCGATATTTATAACGAACTTGGTAAAAACCCAAAATTATTGAGTAAAAGCTTTAAAAAGTATAACAAAGCCGCTCAAATAAATGTAACTGTTTAGCTAACATTAGCTGTGCGCGCGCCGATACCGGTCCTTTTTTTTGCCGCTTTTTTCATAAAAGGAAAACAAACCAGTCAGCTCACCTCCTCGGGACCCCTGCTGATGGGTTCATGTCTTCAGCTTGTGGTTTCTGGACGTCCAGTCACCGTCTCCGACGTGAACACTTCGGAGGAAAAAAAAACGTTAAACAATTGACCGCAGAAACCCGTTTATGGTTTCGAACAACGACGGTTTCTATAAATAACAAAGCCTGGTTGCTGAGTGATGAGGACGCTGTCTGTTTCAGAGAGACTTCAAAGGATCCTGCTGTGGGCACGAGCGGCTGTAAACCGACTCGGAGCTTCTGCAGAAAATGACATTGTTGAAAAAACCCAGGAGTCTGAGCTCAAATGCATCAACCTGAGCTTCACGTGGAGGAGGATTTTGGCTCGTGATTGATCCATCTGTCACCATGTCTATTTTTTCCCTATGCATAAAAAATCTTAATTTTTAATAAAAACGAGTGTCACTCTCTTTATGGTTATAAAACAGTGAGAATTTGACCCCGTGACCCCAATAAAAACGCAGTCTTGGACACTTAAAAATTGCTATATTTTGTCTCTCCAGCAGAGGGCGACATTTTCAAATGTTCAGTTTTTAATTTGACACTGCAAAAGATAAGAAAGAATAATTTAAATAATGAGCTGCTTTTTTAACGTAATGTTTAGTTATTACAGTTTTGTCTCCTGTTTTTTTTATTTTATTTTTGTATTTATTTAAAGACCCACTCCAATGAAAATTGTGTTTTAGGGTTTTAGGATTGAAATGGCTTTTCTGAGTATTTCTTTATTCAAATCGTTGTGAATTAAGAAAAGTTGTTACGTACAAACTATTATCGGCAGGCCACAAGCTCCCTACTCCACTCCATTCCAATGCATCCACTTGCAAACCAATAGATCCATGTACGTTTTTGTTTTTATCGTCCGAGCTGCTCACTCTTTTTGTTGCACCGGTATTGTTAGATTTAGGGTTGTAAAGGATTGTAACCTAGCAGGAGAGAATGTAAACAAAGGGATGATGGGAAATGAATGCAGGCTTACTCCATAACAACGGTGGAAGCAAATTCCTAATGAACTACTGCCGGTCTGCAAAAACAATGTCTGAGAAAACATCACAGGTTTTTTGTTTTGACTAAAACTACATCTTAGCTAAAAAAAAAAAAAAAAAAAAAACACTGAGAACGCTTTGAAAATACATACAAAAATAAGTGAAGTGGGACTTTAACATAAGATTTTCTGAAATAATTAAAACCTGTTTAGTAATGAAATTAAAATTCTAATCTTTAAACCTTAAATTCTGCCTAAAAGTTTGCAGGTTTGTGAACCAAACTTGTCTTAGTAAATTATTTTAGAAATAATAATACTAAAATAAAAGAATATTGTTATTTAAATAAAAAGAGTAGAAAAAAATATTGTAAAACAACGCAAGATCTACATAATTTGTATTTTTTTTGTGTAAAACTTGAGAATTAATGAGTGGACATAAAACAATAAATCGTTTTTTTCTGTTTTTTTGCCAAAAAATAAAGTATTTGGATGTGTAAAGACCTAAAAAAAATGTTTAAAAAATAGATTATGTGCAGTTTCCCATTTTAAAATAAATTCTTATAAAAAGGTTTGATGTAGAAAAACTATAAAAGTAAACATTTTGGAGGAAGTTACTCAAGTAAATATAAAAGTAACTAAAATAATGTAACTTTTTTGTGTCACTCACATCCAAAAGTTAAAAAATTATTTATTGTCCGTGGGTTTATTCATTCAAGTTTTTTTTTTCTTTTTGCTAGATCAGGACTTTAGCAGAATCTCTCAGCTTTTCCTCTTTCTACCTCCTTCCTGACCAGAATTCGGTGCTTTATTCTCCATCCTGACTGAATTTGAATTAGAATGCCAAAAATAGGCGAGATGAATCTCTGAATAACAGACCAGACGTCTGTAGAGAATTGAGTTTTTAATCCTTTCCTGGTAAAGCTTTCTGATTGCATAAAGAAGCGTCTTTCAGCATCATTCTGAATGCATTTTTTTAGAGTGCAGACACAGATGTGACATCCAGAGGAGGAAGCAGGTGCAGCTTTGTACTAAAATGATTCACACTGATCCACATCGGAGGTTTGGGAGAATAGGATATTAAAACAGAAAAACAAACAAAAAAAACATCTTCTGGCTTCAAACCAACATCTAGATTTGTGGGCATTAGGCAATGTTTTTTTCCTTTTTCTTTTTAGCATTGCAGTCGTTTATGTTTCGCGCTGGGAAGAAATGTTTTATTCTGTCATTAAATTTTTTTTTATGTAATTGTCATTATTTTTATTTAGTTTTAAGCGCTTTGTTCCATTTAGGTGTTTGACTTGGAGCAAGAACAGAAGAAGAGACCATCAACCAGATGTTTGATTCATAGATTTTCTTCTAATCATTCTAATTTCAATTCTCTCCCTTGAGACGTACAACTCCATCCTTGCTGCTGATGATCTGCACCAGGTGGTTCAAGTTTCTTAGAGATAGATTAGACCTGATCCAGGTAATGTTTCCAGTTTCCAGGTCAAAACGATACGGCTGGACGTCACCGATATTGCTTGACGTTTTTATGTAGCAGCGGTGAAGACACAGAGCTATCATAATCAGACTGAAGGGATCAGGGGTGGGGCTACTCAGTTTAGCTTCAAAAGCCACGCCCCCTGTTGAGGCTTCAGATAAACATGAAAATTTACTTTTTAAGAGATTTAGGTTGTGGGATTTTTGTTTTAAATCTCAAAGCTAAAACACTACAGGGATTTTTTTTAAATAATAAAAAACTGTCATTTTTTTTTTTACACATTTTCACTTTTCACTGCACCTTTTCACACCTGATTGATGCATAATCCTTTTTTCCCTGCTAATCTGTAAGGATGTACATCTACATTGTGGTTTCCTGCTCTGTTATTCAAGGACCTTCGGCAGTAATTATGTTTTGATTTGGAAAAAAAAAAGAAAAAAGCTTCTCATTTCTTTACACATTAAAGGATTTCAAATTTTTGGAACAAAAGTTTTCTTTGTGTTTTTATTTTTTTTGTCCTGCAGACTCTTGACGTTCAAGGTCTGCTCGTCAAAACGCAGAGGAACGCGAACAAGGATGCTGCCGCTCTTCAAAGAAGACACTTCAATGGACGCCAAACAAAGCTGGTCTCCATGGACACCAACGGAGGAGAGCGCACTTTTAGCACAAGTTCACACAAACAAAGAAGAAAGAATTCTGGTTTGACTTTTTCTATTGGGATGAGCTTTAACTCACAGTTAAAGTCCCACTCTGATCATCTTATGATCTATTTAAGTGTTCCCAGCAGTCTTTTAATTATGATGATACTGTTTTGATTTTTTTTTTTTTACGTCAATTCCTCATGTAAAAAAAAATACAATTTATGCCTTTTAACAGGTAAACTCCAGTGAAGCAACAAAACGTATAAAGGACACAACAGCTTCAAGTATATGAACTTATAATTTTTGGTATTTTTGACTGTTTTATCCTCTATTAGTAAAAAAATTTCATATTGCCAGTCTAGACTGTATATTTATCTTAAAATTTCCCCCAAAAATCTTTAAAAAATATGAACCAACATGAACATATTTTACTATCAATCTGTAAAAACAAAAACAACAATGAAAAACCAGCCCAGACCATAATATTCACTTCAACATGGAAAACTCTGGTGATCCTGATGGTGGAGCCAAAGCTTCATCATCTAATGTCCTCTTTAAATACAAATGGACTGGATTAAACAGAACACAATGTGTTCTTATAAGGATAAAATCTAAATTAAGATTGGATTCTAATGACTGCATCCTTATATTTTACGATCTCTCAATAAATTTGAATCTATGTCCAGCTCCTCTAAACGGATATCACCATTAGATGCGCTTTAAATGCACAGTTTGCGCAACTAATCCAGAGTGAAAAAAAAAAGCTTTTTACGCAGCAGCGACAACAAAAATCCACACAATGGTTCTTTAAATTGTTTATTTATAGGACAATATAGGATGGAGAGGTTTTTAAATCCTTCTGCATGTTTGAGGAAAATGTAGTTCGTAATCCGTTAAAAGCCTCTTTACGCAGCGCGCTGGCGGTCCAAATGTGGGAATCTCCCGGTGACGCAGCGAAAGCGGCGCAGCTGAGCGCCGAGGAGTCAATAAATTATGCTAATCAGTCAGGGCAGATTGGAGGCGTGTTGCTGCCTCAATGAGAAGGGGGGGAGTGTGCCCATGCGCATGTGGGGATCAGCTCCAGCGCAGCCTCTTATATGCCACTTTCTACCTGACTGGACTTTTCTTTTGCTAAAGAGTCTCGTGAAACATTTTAGTGCAAAAAAAGTTTGCAGGAGTCCCCAACAGGCTGGCAGCAGGAGCGGAGCGGCGCTCCAAGCATCCTGTCAGGAGCGCAGCGCTGCAGGCGCGCGCTCTCTCACACGCGCGCGGCACAGTGCCACACATTCGTGACTCCACGCCAGATGCGGTTTGCTCCCAGCAGCGCGTGTAGTTTGTAGCAGAGCAAGAAACCGACTGGAGCTGTATTTTTATCATTATTATTTCTTATTTCTTTTTTTTCCTCACGTGCAAACATGGAGAAAGAAGCGGCGCGCCTGAAGCGACAGAACTGCCGCGCAACTGCGCTCAACGTGATCTCGTCCTTGTGCTCAGTGGCGTCCATCGCCTTGTGCGTCCATCTGAGCGTCGACACGGCTGACATCAAGAACCGAGTTGTGGATTTGGAGAGCGGCACGGGCGAGCACACCTTCATCCACGGCTCCGGCTACTCCGTGGAGGATCTAAATTCTCTGGTTCAGCAAAGAGTGGATGAGCTCTTGTCTCAGGTAACACTTGAGTTCACTCATCAGACCAAATTCACACCAAAAAGATTCAAAAAAGTGATGAATTTTTGGTTCTTTTAGCGCACATATGAGAATTTCATCAAGATTCGGACTGCCAGACAAACATCACCTGAGTGCAACTGCCCCCCAGGTAAGAACAATTGCTTTATTGGAGGAATGAATGAGAGCTGCTCCATTTCTGTGAAACCTTCCACACATGCTACTGTGCGCTGATGGATTGGGGAGATCTGCTGTGAAGCCTGCAGACAGCTGACCAGCCTCTATGTTAAACAGAAGAAACTGCTAGAACTATACATAGAGGTGCTGAGAGGCTCTTTGACTTATGCTGTTGCCTGCTCTTGTCTCCACTTGGAAATTCACATTTCTCACCAGTAGATGGAAACATTTATTCCTCCAGTGAGTCCACAATTCTTCCCATTCTGAGTGGAAGACCGGTTTCACTGAACAGCCTCATTATACGACCACATTTCCTTTCTTTTTCTCTATTTATTACCTTTTTGCAGGTAAAAATAAACTTTACATATACTCTAAATAAACGGCAATATCACATTTTCAAGAAAGATCCAATTATTTGTTCACTTTTGGAGGCTGCACACTAAAGAAACTCAATAACACCTGGTTTTTAATGATGAAATAAAGTTAGTTTTAATCTAAACTGCTGTGATTTCACACAGCGCTGTTTAGTTCACCCCATTCGTCTCTGTATTTGTTCAACAGGTGTGAAAGCTCACCGGAAATCAAACAGGAAAAGCAAACAAATGAGGCTTTGATTGCAAGTGAACCCTGATGTAATTCTCAACAATGCAAACTGCTATTTCTCTTTTGGATCAGTGAGGTTTCATGACTTAAAGCTGCCCAATCCCGCTCCTTGAGATACCACCCTGCCCGGTTTTCCAGCTCTCCTCTGTACTTCTTGCTGCTAATTACCTGGATCAGGTGTGTTCAGTCAATCAATAAGGAGTCGGCCAATCAGTAGCAACCAGGCCGGGTGGTAGATCTCAAGGATTAGGATTGGTCAGCCCTCGTCGAAGTCCTAAATCCTGGTTAATTTGTGTAGAAAACCCCTTTACCCAATCTTAATTTAATTTTATTTCAAAACAGAAAAAAATGGGATTTGTCTAATCTAGGGATAGATTTAAATCAAAAGTTTGAACAATACTCTTACTTTAGTTGATTCTAATCATTATCCATATGTTTCTACAGGATACCAGCTCAAAAAGATATTTTTCCCCCATGGTATTAACTTTTTTCACATGCTTATCTTCTAAATATGTAAACGCACACATAAACAAACACAAAATGAATTGAAAACATGAAGTTTTGATAAAGTTCAAGCAGAATTAAGTCAAATATTTGAGGTTTACTGGCACTGGAAGGAAAATTTAATGAAAAATTCTTTGGTTCTTGGTAGTACTGAGGAGAGTCGGTTGGTGCTGAACTCAAAACCCAGCGATATTCCGCTTCAGTGATTGTATTTACTGTAGTACACTACTACTGTATAGAACAACTGGATTTTTTTGTGTATAAGTTGCAGTTTTCTTCATAGATTTGCCTGCAGTACGACTTGTATTCAGGTGCGACTCAAATGCAAGTCCAAAACAAATGTAGTGGAGAATCTGATATTTCTCCTCTTGAACTTCATATTTTCTTATTTGCATCGAAAAAATGATAAAAAGGTTTTCTAATTGTATTCATATTTTAATTTTTTCCCTCCTCTGACAAATACGGGACAGCAAGTAGTCACAGAGAGACTTTTCTCCCAAAAGTGCAACTTATATATAATTTTTTTAGTGCTTTTTTGGCTTTTGCGACTTGAACTTTAATCTTTAATTGTACTTTAATTTTTTCCGAGGTTAGTGGTCGAACCAGGGAAGAATTTTGGTGATACCACTCCCTACAAGCAATTGTTGTTGCACGTTGCAAGTGGTTTGGTCCACCCTCGAGAGAGCAGTGTGAAAGCAAACAAAACCAATGGATGTGAAATTAGCTGCCACTCATTCTAACCAAATCTGTCAACTGTTCTTGTCTAAAAGGTGCTGTGGCTTTCCTCAAATGCTTCTTCAGGGTTCTAAATCTAAAGTGTGTAACATAATACTTCTTTATTATTCTGGATTTTTAAGAACTTACAAATAATAAGGAAACCTTGAGATTTAAAACACGGACTGTGAAGGCTTCTCATAACCAGGTCAGGTTAAGAAACGTTTACTAATGGGATCGGGTCAAACTATTTAATTGTCTCAGATTTATATAACGCTACTTGAAATTAATGTGTGTTTTGTATCAGTTAAGTGGATTGGACAGGAGTGAGAAAGCTTTTGTTTCAGAAGTTATTGTGCCACATTAAACAGGGACCTTCAACTAAAGCAGCTCAGGAGAAAAACAAGAAAAGTTTGTTTTGCAAAGTTATTATTTCAGGAATGATTTTTTATTTTTTTTAAAGATGCAAAGAATTTTGACAATAATTTGCCTTCAGAAATTCAGAATAATTTCTGCTAAACCTGATGAGCCCCTATCACAATATTTGAGTCATTTCTGACACTAAGGATCTCTTCAGCTGAGCTCCAAGCGGACTGCTGGGTGTTGAAAGAGGTTTTCTGCTTCACAGCTTCTGTCAACTTCACTGGTCATGTTGCACAGGAAGCGTGAACATGGTGTTATGACCTTCTCGGATCAGTCGTAGGGCACGGCGCTGCCTGGAAACCTTTTTTTTTTAAGGGATATTACTGTTCTAACAAGCACTTACTCTGCAGAAACTCGTCTAAAAGGGGCCGTCTCTGCTGTTGACACTGACCTCTCATATTTATCCTGATGGACAAGATTATGAAGCAGCACCTGAAGCTGACTGAGAGCTGTTGTGAGTGGCTGCAGAGTGAGGCATCTTTTGTGTGTGCTAGAATGACTCCAGCAGTACTGGAAGTATTCACATAACTGAGAGCCCTCACAATCACATTCGCTTCCTGTTCCCAATCACAGTCTTAATTCTCTGCCGCCGCGTTTCTATAACGTGCAGAAATAAAACAACGAGAAGGGCTCACTTCAAATGATGTGTGACGATGCAAAAACCCAAGCCAGTGGCAGACTGGTTCCTGGAAGCCGGCATCTCTGATGTCCTTAGATCTAGTCTGGAAACATTTGCTTTGCAGCTTCATTACAATGCATACATCTCACGAGAGATTTTATTTTTTTTATTCCTCCCATTCTCAAGCAAATAACTTAACACTTGAAGAATTCTGAATAGGTTGACTCGATAAGCATCTTCCCTCCTGTCTGGGAGACAGCCTGTGGCTCTGATGTGGCTTTTATTTCTCCGAGAGAGGACCATAATGTGCTTTTCCCAGTTCTCACTTTATTACTGTCAAAGAAGATGGAGTGCTTGCATAGGCAGAGCAATGGTCCATGGCTTGGGGATATTTTCGAATCTCGGGAACTTTGAGCTGTTTTCATCAGAGAAGGTCTGTTGTGAAGCACATTTCACTCACAATGTACTTCGCGGTTGATAAAGTGATGTTTTTCACTGGTGCCATTTGTCATTGGAAGTGCCATGCTGTCAGAGAGGGGTCCCTGCAAGAAAAAGCTTTTTCACAGTCTGACTTAAAAGGAATCATTTTCTATTAAAGGGGAGATGTGGACCTTTTTTTTTTTTTTTAATTCCTTCCTTGTGTGCTTTTAAAATGCACATTAAAGGCAGTTAGGATGTAAACTGAGGTGTGCGGCTCTTGCATGCATTGACACAAACTGGCAACCGGAACTGCCAAAAGCCTGCCAACCAATCAGAGCAGGCTGAGCATTTTTTTTCTTTGTTAAAAATGACAGGCGAGGTCACACCGTCTTGTATATTGACATAAATTGATGGGCAGTGGTTGTCTTTACCGCCTCCCACACACAGCAATAAGTCTCACCTTTCCAAAATTGATTGATAGGATGAGAATCTGACAGTTGTTGGAACAAGGCCAGAAGAGATGATGATTTGAAGAGATCAGTCTTGAATAAAAGAGGAAAAAAGTGTGTAAAAGTCAGTCCTTTATCTGCTATAAGCATTGACTGTAAATGAGAACTGGACTGAGTGACCCCTCCTCTTTCGAGTTCTAAACAGGAAGTACTTCCAACAAGCTCACTCCTGATTTGATTCTTGACTAGAGTTGTTGCCATAGAAATTATGACTCAGGTTATGTCCCAATTCCCTCCCTACTCACCAACTACAAACAAACTATATTGTGTATATATATGAAGCATTTAACTAAGACTATTTATGAATCCACTGTGTTTTGAAGATGAACACTTGGATGGTTTATTGAAAGAAAAAAATAAAAATAAATTTTCAAAAGCATTTCATTGTTATCTATATTTCCCATCTTGTAAGCATTCATGTACACTGTTTTTTGGGAGAAAATTTTCTAGATTTTGGAATTGTATGGTACAACCCAACAAAATGGTGAGCTTACTATTTTGTGTTCTAAAAAGTGACAAATTCGCACACAACCTCAGACTGACTGCTTATAGACATCGTCTGGCCTCAACATGGCGATGACCGTATTGCATAAAAATGGCGACTAAATTGACTTAATTTATTGGAGCTAGAAGTAAGCTCTATGGGTGACGTCACGCTCACTTTATCCAGTTGACCACTTGTCACAAAAAAGACGACCAATTTTTTTCCCATAATTGTATTCATTTCACAAATACTATTCCTAAGAGAATATTAGAAACCAAGCCTCTTTTTTATTTCATTTGTGCTTCAATCCAGAATCATCTGCCTCAAATCCAATAAATCTTTAACAAATCTTAAGATTCTGTTTTTTTATTTTTAATAGAGCTGGTGTAAAGCACATTTATCAGTTTATCAAGGATTGAAGTCTAACTCATTACAGGTTTTATTGTGTGGTATTAAAACAAATCACAGCAAAAATCCTCCTCAGACTGAAGGTTTTAAGTTTTTCCAGGCTGGAAGGTTTCTAATGAAATATGCATTGTTTTTCATCTTGATGTGGATTTAGCTTTGTTCTTGCTGCTTCTAGGCTTCTTTTTGCTGAGTCCACCATACGAGTCTGTCGCTAAATAATTGAGGTGTTCCACAGCATTTTTCACGCTCACTTCCTGTCAGCTTATTTTTCTTCATATTTGATTTAAAAATAAAAACTTGATTGTATGTTTATAGAGTCCCTCCCCATCTTCTAATGATTCTTACATTAAACTTTGCTCTTTTCCCCCTACCTTCTGTCTCAAAGGGTTCCAAAGAAAATGATAACTCACCTGTAAATACTGAGAATTGGTTATTAAAGTGTGGGAGGTCAGGGGTCAAATCAGATGGATGTGCCTGTATTTTACAAAGAAAAGCGTATACATACGAGTGCTCCTTTGACTTGCTTGTCCACTTGAGTTTGGACACGCATGGGTCAAAGTTCTCAGCTCAATCACTGCTTTTCAACCCCCCCATTCAAAGTGTGTAATCCAAGTGGTCTGATACTTTTACAGCTGTGCCAATCTCTTCAGATATCCTCACCGCAGAAGGCAACTGGTAATTAATCACTGACAGCTTTTGAATTAAGCCCTCTGTGTGGTTTGGAGCCGGGAGGTGCCCTAATAGCCATGTAATTACCAAGTGCTAGGTAAAGCTAAGCAGACTTCCAGGTAGCCGCTGTGGCCAGCTGCTTTTGGTTAGGTGAGTCAGGTTGGGCAGACCAAGCAAGGCCGGAGATGATGAAGGAATGTTGTAAGTTTTAGCCTGGGGCGGACGTCAAATAGGCCATTATTGTTTTGATTGCTGCTAAATGGCTCAAAAGCATATCTGCATATAAATCTGAAACAAGAAATGCATCTCGCCGGGGTTATTTCAGCCAAAGAAAGGGCTGAGTCGGGTTTTACACAAGCTTCAATAAATGAGCATGCCACGATTTATCATGATGAATCATCAGAAGTGGTACATTTACTCTCATTTTCAATTCTCACACAAGGTTCATTATGAATGGCAGGATGCTGGAAACGGCACAGATGGCCTTTTTATCGCTTCGACGGGGCAGAATTTGCAGGAGACTGAGGGAAAGGAGGCCAGCAAAAAAATAAAAAAAAAAAAGACTATAAAGCATGATGAGGTGACGTGCTTCTCCCTTTTTTAAGCTATATTAACTAGAAGGGACACCAGATGCAATGTTGATGACACAGATTTTTTTTTAAGGAGCAAGGTTCCTTCCATTCTGCAGAAGGTTTACCTCAGGCTGGGTCAGAGGAGAAGAAGTCAGGGTGCTCGATCCCAATGCCTCATCTTATGTCCTTGAATATTTCTTGGCGATGATCCTCTGTGTGCGTTCTATGGCTGTTCCAACAGTTACCATTTGGAGGTAAATAAATGGGTTTTTGTTATGGGCACGCCCGAAATTAAGAATAAAGTAATTGTTTTCTGTTTCAAACTTTGCATGTTTTTCTTTCAAAACTGTCTTATTGCCAAAAAATTGGGGATTTTTTCCCAAAAAAGGGTTTGAACT
Source organism: Oryzias melastigma (assembly GCF_002922805.2). NCBI lineage: Eukaryota > Metazoa > Chordata > Actinopteri > Beloniformes > Adrianichthyidae > Oryzias > Oryzias melastigma. The sequence continues at coordinate 11,570,331 of NC_050529.1, read as the reverse complement.
TTAAATCAAAAGCACCTCATGGCATTTTCGGCTCTGTTAAGTTTTAAATCATGAGGCCTCACAAGTTGTGGAAATATATTTGAGTCCTTTTTTGGTTTTTAATGATGTTTGAAGAAACACGAGACTGTAATGTGAAATTTCCTTTTCTTTAAGACCCATTTCTTTAATGTGAAATTTTCTTTTCTTTAAGATCCACCTAGATGAAACCCCACTTAGAGTGTTTATTTAACAGGAGCAGACAAAAAATGCAGAAAATCCTTTTTTTTAATTATTCAAAAGATGATTGGAGTGGGTCTTTAAGGACAGTCGGATCTTGAATGTTTGCTTTATAAAAGAAAACTTCTTCTACAGTAAAATAACTCATCTTTATTCCACTGAGATCACAGCCGTTAGTACTATTTTTTTGTGAAAAAGCCAAACTCTCCACCTCGTACCGCTGGGCATCACAGCACTTTTGGTCGTTCTTGTTCCACGGACCACTGAAGTCTCCTTTGTGACGCCTTCATGTCATCCCCCCTCATACTCATCCGTGACCCACGGGTATTCCGAGGGAATCAAACAGACAAGGGAAGCCTTTTTTGTGTGCTACACCCTCTCCGAACAGCTCGTCTACTGTTCAACATGGTGACTTTTATGAGACTCGGCACTGCTTGGGAATTAGGAGACTCTAAAGTTCCTTACTTACTTAAGGAACACAGTAACTACACTTGCAAAACACGGCATCTATGCTTTTATGCTTTAAAAATGCAATTTCTCAAAGTAAAAGGAACTTTTCTGTCATCAGCTTAATGTCAGGGAAAGCCACCGATGCAAGACTTTGGCCGTGGTATGGGAATACAAGGTCCCAGGGAGGCAAAGAAAAGGAGGAAATCCTCACGCACTGCCCATATGCTCCCCTGCTCGCTTACCGTCTGTGGTTTGTGCCCCCAAGCCTCTCAGCTTGGCAAGCCTGTGAGGGAGTGAGAGGCAGGAATGTTGCAGCCCTGCACAGAACCAGGGCAATAAATATTCACTAAAGACAAACTTGTGCATTAACTAAAGGTGAGGATGGAATTACACCAAATGTTGTCTGTGGTAAAGCTAGGATGCAAAAGCTGTCTCCCTTAAATCAAGATGTTTTAGTTTAAATTTGGCTTTACCAAACAGTGACTGTTAGTAAATTTGCTGAAAGTTGTGTAATTCTCACACATAAGCAACAAAGCAAGAATTGTGTATTAGTGGGTTGAAGGAAAAATAACACAAAAAAATGTCAAAATGAGTTTTTTACGCACTATTAAGGACACATTATTTACTTATGTCATAAATGAGGGGCACCAAACTATAGGGCGCATTAAGGGAGATAAGAGTCAGAGATAAGTTCATCCATCAGTCAGACTTTATTAACTGCGTGCGCAATAATACTACAACTTATTTGTAACACGCTAGAAGCATTAGCCATATTAGCGTAAAATGAAAAACAACTACCTTGTTTGCAACACCTAACAAAATTACGTTGATTCTGCAAAAACGAACGTTACTGTGGCTACGTTTTTTCACAACCTTGTTGGTAACAAAAAAAAACATAACCCGACATCGCTACACGCTAGCAGAGTTACCATGGGCACAAAACACACAACTTTGTAACAAAAAAAAAAACAGACTGATGCCATTGAAACAAACTTAACAGTGACTACACCAACTCCAAATCTTGTTGGCAGCACGTAAAAAAAAACAACAAAAAAAAAAAACACAGCAGTGCTATATGTTAGCCTCTTTAACGTAATAGCAATAACAAAGCAAGCAAGCAGACATTTTGGGGAAAGAATGATAATCTTTGCCTAGTGATGTCCAGATAAGAAAACTCCAAAACCACATTTCTGAAGAACTTTGATTGTTGATTCAACTGTATTAAAATCAATTCCTGCCAGTTTACATCTAAATCTGGATTGGAAGGACTCCTTTTTATTTTACGGTTACACATTTAGTGTAATTGGAAACATTCATTAAGCTAAATCATCAGCTTAGGGCTGTACTGGTGGAGTGTCTCCCATGATTCTGAAAGTCCATAGGTTCAGATCTAGACTTGGCCCATACTTAAGACCATAAAAATAGGACCCAATTCCTCACTTTTTACTCCAAGCATTAAGGGTTAGAATGAGGGGGTTAAACCACCAAATGGTTCCTGAGCACAGTTGTGTCTGTAGCTCACCGCTTACTCAAGGAAGGGGTCAAAGTGAAGACAAATTTCCTACACAAAGATGGGACGACTATGGCCTTAGTCCCAACGGACCCTGAGAGGTGGATGCAGGTTGTCTGCAAGACATACCTGCGCTCCCCTTAAAATGACGCTGCTTCTGTCTATGACCCTTCATGGGCCTGGACAACTCCAAAAACCTGTATCCCCTGAACAGGTCATCCCCATGACTAAGGCTTAATGAGACTTTGAATTCCACTGGAATGTCTCTGAAGTGATGATGATGTATGTTGCTCAACTCCTACATCACAGAGACCTCATAAAGAAAAGCCACGACGCTGGCGAGTTGCTTGTGCAGCATGTCATATATTAGACTACCTCAGAAAGAGTCGGTTTTCTCTCTTTCACCGTCCCCTGCCATGTTCCGCAGAAGAATGTTGTGCTTGAGGTCTCGTTGGCGTGTTCGCCGGCCCTCTCCTCGTCACTACTCAACAGGGGGCTTGTGTTTTGCCAGCCAGCTCTTCCTTCCCAAAGCCGTGCTAAATGTGACATGAAATATGAGTCCAGCTGTAGATCTGAAAGGCCAATAAACACACAGAGCAAATATCTGAGCTCATGTGAACTCGGAGTGCCATACCCCGTGGACACTGCTACATCATGAAACGCACGGATAGACTGACTCACAGGCATGTAGATTCATACATGCAACCATTCAAAATGGCTTTCCAGAAACGAAAAAATGACTATTTAATTTTATTATCTAAAATTAAGCAGGGAAACCCATTTGAGCCTTTCATTCTCTTCTTTTTTCTAATAAGCCAGGATAATAAAAACTCTCGGGATCTACTCTTCTATTTAAATCTTGGTTTTTGCTTTGATATTTACAAGTTCTTTCCATTTTATGCATTCAATTAAAGGGTCTGCACAATCACGATATTAACTGCAACTTTCCAAATTTACCATCTATGAATATTCATGAATGATGCAGTATTGTTTGTGGGGATTAATTGATATGCAGGCCTTGCTCAAACAATGTTCCTTCTCTCGTCGTATTTTACCAAGAGGAGGCAGAAACAGCTGCAAAAGCCTCAATTAAGGTCTGAAAAATACTTATGAACTGAAATTGGCAGATATGGTCCAATGGGTAAAATGGTGGGCTTAATCATAATTTTTAGATTTTCACACCAATAATGGTTTCCGTGAGATCTCAACAGAGAGCACTAAATGCTGGTATGCTAACGGGGAGCTTTCAGGACTGCAGAAGTTGGGATAAAAACAACCCAATGCATCTTAATTTCTGGGGTTCGGAATTAGTGTGATTTCTTTTTTTTTCTTAAACAAAATATTAGGTTTGAAAATAAACATTAAATGCTTTTAACAGTATTTTTCATTTCCCCCCACCTGCATACTCAGATATTAGCATATACCGCTATAGCATAAATCAATTCACATTTCTTTGTCTTAGCAGTTAAACGAGGTGTTGTTTGCTAAAAACTCAAAAGTTTAAACAGATTTGAATGAATAAATAAGAAGATAAAACATAGGAGCAGCTTAAAAGAAAAATAATAAAACAGCAGATTCAAATTTTGGGATATTCAAAAGTAAACAGAGCTAAAGACATGTAGACAACTTTTTTCTAAACATCTATCACTCTACTTTAGCATACAAAACTAAAAGCTTTTTTTGTTTTTTTTACATACAACTTTAGGTTTGCGAATGAACATTGAATGTTTTTGATAGTATTCGTCATTTTCTCTCAATTTTATGCACGGATATTAGCATATATCGCTAACTAGCATTTATAAATTAATATTACTATAGACATTTCGTTTTTTAGCCTAATTTAATTAGCTTTTTTTAACTTTTAGCACACTACTGTAGTATACAAGGCTAAATTTTACAACTATTTTTCATTTTTGGAGTTTTTTTTTTTTTTTTAAGTTTAGCTAAACCAACCTTTACGATAAATTGATGAAACTCCAAAAACCACTATTTTGTCATGACACACACATTTAAATGTTCTCAAAAACTAAGATTTATCTACATCCCATCTGTTTCTGCACACACCCTAAGAGAAGTGCTCTTGTGAGAAAGCCATTAATCTGGATTCATGCTATTCGCTTTATTCATGTAGTAATTTGTGTTAATGAATTACCCCCACTGAGTAGGAATGGTAATTGACTGTAAATCAGAACACTTAATGCATTTTTTATGCATCTGCCTTGTAAACACAAGAACACAGCATTCATTTTCTATAATTAAAAGCAAAAGTAACCCAAAATATTTTTATTTTTTTATAGGAATGCATGAATTTGCATCACTAGTTTAGGTAAAAGTTAAAATTTACTCCTATTAATGCAGATTATACATTTTTTTATAATGTTCTGTAGTCTTAACCTTCTATATGTGTTTGTGTACACATCATTACTTTGGAGGTGTTTTCATTTTATTAACTAAATAGAACTGAATACACACAGTTATACCTCACAATAGGGGTTCTGCCATTGTATAAAGTTTGGGAGCATCATTCACATCCACTGGTGTTTTTTTTCACTCCATCTATCTATCTACAGGACACCCTGCAAGTCTTTGTGGGAATCCAGGTTAATGAGCCACTTCCCATGAGGCCTGCTGCTATCTCAAGCTGTTTTGTGTCTCATGAGGTTCTGGTACCTTTTGCTTTTGATGGAATCCAAACTCATCTTTTCAGCAACAGTGCCTCTTTGTGGGAAAGCCATTTCAGATCAAAGACCATCTTCAGAGCAAATTCAAATCAATTTGGATATTAAGCGCATTAAAGAAAAATTAGAAATTCTAAAGACGCCAACCTGAAAACGAAGAAAATGTATGGTTCATCAAGTCAAATTTGTAGTTTTTTGTGAAACCTAAATAAAAAGTTTACTTTCTTTTCCCTATATATGTCTGGGAAGTGAAGTGCTTTGCCAAGGTCATTACTAAAAGACAAGTGTTACTTTCTCAGCAGATACTGGGTGCCAGCATGACTGACTGGATGGGCTTTTAATCTTTTGCGGTTCAAAATGGTAAAATAAGCCTTTACTGCGCCTTTGACCTTCAAAACAAATTACCTTCTCTCCATCCTCCCTGCTTGCGAAGCCGCCGTTAAACACAAGAGGCTTGATAGCCACAGGATAAATGATCTAGACAAAAAAAAGAACTTAACACAACACACATTACACCTGATTGAATGTGACATAATTACAAGTGGTTTGAATTTGCCACAGGATATTTGGTACACAGACTAAGACGGTGGCTAGATTAGTTTATCTTCTCCATATACAGCAAAATGAAGGTCTAAAATCAATTTTAAGTAATACAAAACACTTTATAAACATACCGACGCCCAAATTGACTATTGCGTTTCAGCTTCAGCGTGTGTTTGCTGTCAGCCCCAGCAGGCCTTTCCCCTTTCATGTAACATAATGAATGAGAGGGAAAGTCTTGCACACGTGTGGCTTTTTGGAGCCAGATCCCCCAGTGTAACATAGACTTGATCAAGAACTTATTTTTCTTAAAGCAGTTATTCATGCATCATTGGACATCCCACCTCTGAATTGGCTTCTAGTTTTTAGATGAAGGTCATTTCACAGGAGCTGGCAAA